>NC_063258.1:21079724-21279439 GCF_019578655.1 Ricinus communis
TTTCACAATTTAACCTTAAATCAATGGGTACTATAAATTAAATTAGGTTTGCTAGCATAATTAGAAGGACTTGAATTTATATAAAATTACAAATGATAAGTCTAAAATTTTCTCTGTGGAGAATCTAGAATATTTCCAAGTCAAACATATCAAATTCAATTACATCAACTTGGAAGTGATGAATGAGTTGAAACATGAATGAAGCTGTGGGAAGACTAACAATCACTTGAAAAAGCGATTGAAATTGAGGCTGTTAGTCTAGAAGGCTGAGTTAAAATCATATATCCCAAACGAATATAAATACCTCAATAAAATATTTTTAATTAAAATAAAGTCGTGTCACATATACTTCTGTAAAATAAAATATATTTTATTTCATCCCTCTGGACGGAGTACCTCGGTGGAACCATAGTCTTAACACTAACATCTCCGACAATATCTCATATGTGATTGGTTCTCGAACATGAGGGACAAAATCGTGAGGCCGGGGAGGCCAAAGCGGACAATATCTCATATATGATATGGTTCAGTCGTTAACCCTCTAAAAAGGTATATTTGTCCATATAAGAAAATAACTGTAAAATGTATATATTTATAAATTTGGAAAAACAACCCGAATAGTGCTAATAATTTAATATGAGATAACGACCCATAAAAGTGGTATATTTCTTGAATATACAAAAATAATTCAGAAACGGTATATTTAATGAATCCTGGAAGAAAACAACACCGTAAAAGTATAATCATGTAGTCCGAGAAAACAGCCCTCAGAAAGGGTAAATCTTTTATTATGAGAAAACAACCCTGCAATGGGATATTTATCAATTGGAGAAAAATAACTGCACTTTTGGTATATTTATGGGTATGAGAAAATAACCCCCATGCTGTGGCACTCCGTCACCACCACATTTGATGCCTCCACGGCCTTTTTCCTAACAATCTATTAGCCTCAATACATGTTTTGTATGTGGCAAATGCCTGTCTCAGGTTCTTGTCAAGTTCGTGCCATTAGTGGAATTCAATGATGTTGTTGTCCCATATTTCACCTTTGTGCCTCCTTTGGCCAAACCAAAGGTGGTTGTAAGACTCTCGACTTAACATTGTTTGCGCTCGTCTACTAGGAGGGAACCTCGAGACCCTAATGTTGCCCTTAAATCTAGGTTAATTTTATAATATGAGAAAACAACCCCTAGTAAAGGGGTATATTTGTCAATATAAGAAAATAACCCCATAAAACGTGTATATTTATGAATTTGAGAAAACAACACCATAATAGACCTAATAATTTAGTATGAGAAGTTGACCTTGTAAAAGTAGTATATTTATCAATATAAGAAAATAACCCTCGTAAACGTGTATATTTATGAATCCGAGAAAACAACACCGTAAAAGTAGTGTAATTCATGAGTCCCAGAAAAATAGCCTCGTGAAGGGTAATTGTTTTAATATGAGAAAGCGTACCGTAGAATTGAGGGTAAATTTTTAATATGTGAAAACAATCGCGTATCGGGGATATTTATGAATATGAGGAAATAACCCGTAATTATGGTATATTCAGTATAATGAGGAAACAACCCCTTAAATGTGTTAATTTTATAATATCGGAAAATAACCCCGTAAAAGGGTATATTTATTAATATAAGAGAATAACCCCATAAAATGTGTATATTTATGAATTTGAGAAAACAACCCCATATTGCTAATAATTTAATATGAGAAAACGTACCTTAAAAGTGGTATATTTATCAATATAAGAAAATAACCCGTAAAACCCTGTATATTTATTGATGTGAATCCAAGTTTAAAGCTTAAAGAGATCCAAGATCCATTAATAGTACAAGAAGGCCCAATCACAAGGTCCAAATCCAAGAAGCTTCAATAAGACATATTGGGTTTAATTAGGGACATTTGGAAAGCCCAAGAATTTCAACCCAATAAGGCATACATGGAGGCCCAAGGAATAATATTTAACTTGGTTTTGTGTTAATAACAATTAGGGTTACATGTAGCCACCATATACAAGTTAATAGGGTAATTAATACCAAGTAATGGCTATCAATGTGGGTAGTGGTTATTAAGAGCCATCATATACAAGTTAATGGAGTAATTAATACCAAGTAATGGCTATTAGTGTGGGTAGTGGTTACTAAGGCCATTTAAGAGTAAAAGTAATCCTATGTGTGTGAGTCTATTTTAGTAATGTGTGCATGGACTTGTACTCTATATAAGCAAGTCCTTTTCTTTTTGAGCATGATTGAATTTGATATATGAATTATAACTTTGTTTGAGTTTTATTGTGAGGAATTTTTCTTTAATTTCTTGCTTGAACTTTGTGACTTATCAAGCTTTATTCTAGGTTGTGGTGTCAAAATCTAAATCTTTGTTTTCTTGTTATTTATCAAACTTTCTTGTTTGTGGCATAAGAGGAAATTCAAAGTCTATCTTAGTATCTTTATCCTTGTTGGTAAAAGGGTTAAGTAGCATCCATCTTCTTACTTCAATCTTTGAACGATCCGGTTTGTGGATTAAATTAGTAATTTCTAGTTTTCTTCTAATTTAACTTATCATAGTATTTTTGCTATTGGGGAGTTAATTGATGAAACCTACAATTCTCATCATAAGTGGTATCGAGCATTGGTTCAAGATTGAGGTTTGCGTATCCAAAACTATCTTTTAATTCTCAATATCTTGTGTTCATCTTATATTTTGCACCTTTGCCACCTATTGTTCTTGTTATTATTTCTTTTTATCTTTATTCTTCTTATCTCAAGATTTTGTTTGCATACATATAAAAAAATGAAGAAATTAAGTCCATAAAAAAAATTGTTATCTTTGATATTCTTGTGTTAGATCTCAAATTACATAAAAAAAAAGAAATTGACTCTTCATATTCCATTGAAATCTATCTTTATAATTGTCTCTTTGTGTTCTTTGATGATCTATCTTTGTTTTCATTTCTATTAGCCTATTTGCTACAAATTGCTCATTTCTTTAAGCCTACCATATTATTTCTTGTTAGCCTACCTTTTCTTTTTTATTTATCATTGATTACTACATTCTTGAAATTTTGTTTGATTGAGAAACTTAGTTCATCTAAGAAATCAAAAGGCAAATTTGAGAGGTGAAAGGCAAGAGTGTGAGATCATTAGAAAAAAGCCCAAAATTGAGTGTAAACACGAGTGGTATGCATCAATTTTGAGTGAAACACGAGGAGTGTTGTGAGATTGTCTCTTTCTATTTTCTTTTGTTAAAATTTTAGGTTTTACAATCATGTCAAAAGACACAAGTTCTTCTTCTACAAATGATCATGTGAACAATTCGAAAGAATGTTTAATATAATGGCGGAGTCAATGAAAATTGGAGGCATGATGGCATCCTTAACCAATTATAAGGAGCACCTAGAGTGAAGGAGAAGTCCACCAATTGACCAAAAGGACTATGAAGGAGAGGATGTTTTGGATGATGATCAAGTCACTTTAGTGGGACAACAAATCAATCCTAGGAGACAAGCTAGGAGAGGACATCCAAATGATGATGTTGATCACAACCTTGGAAGCATCAAAATGAAGATTCCTTCATTCCAAGGAAGAAATGATCCAGATGTATACCTTGAATGGGAGCGAAAAGTGGAGCTCATCTTCGAATGTCATAATTATTCGGAGGAGAAAAGGTAAAACTTCATTGTTGCTGAGTTTAGTGATTATGCAATTATTTGGTGGGATCAATTTTGCAAGGAAAGACGTAGAAATGGAGAAAGACCCGTGGAGTCTTGGAGGAAATGAAGAAAATCATGAGAAAGAGGTTTGTTCCAAGCCACTACTATAGAGAGCTTCATCAAAGGTTACAAACTCTAAATCAAGGATCCATGAGTGTGGAGGAGTATCACAAAGAAATGAAGAAGGCTATGATTAGAGCAAATGTGGTAGAAGATTATGAAGCTACCATGGCAAGGTTCTTAAGAGGGCTAAACAAAAACATTGTTGATGTTGTTGATTTGCAACATTATGTGGAGATTGAAGATATGGTGAATTTGGCCATGAAAGTGGAAAGGCAATTGAAAAGAAAGAGGTATGATTCTAAACCAAATATGGGTTCTTCTTCTTCTTGGAAAAATTCTTGGGGAAAATGATGATAAACCTTTACTAAGTCAAAAGTGGAAGAAACTAAACCTAAAATTGACTTGGGTAATAAGGGAAAGGGTGAGAATCAACCAACCCAAACTACGAAAATCAAATGTTTTAAGTGTTTGGGTCATGGGCACATTGCTAGGGAATGTCCAAATAAGAAAGCTATGATTCTAAGGGATGGTGATATTGAGTCGGAGAGTGAGGGGATAGTGATGATGATATGCCTTCTTTAGAAGATTGTAGTGATGTTGAATGTGCTAAGGGAGATAATCTTGTTGTTCAAAGAACATTGAGTTTGCAAAATAAACATGATGTCCATAGGGAGCAAAGGGAAAATTTGTTTCATACTCATTGTTTGATTTCTAACAAGTTGTGCAACATGATTATGGATAGTGGAAGTTGTACCAATGTAGCAAGCACTTTGCTAGTGGAGAAATTGAAGTTGCCTACTACCAAGCACCCAAGACCATACAAGTTGCAATGGCTTAATGAAAGTGGAGTTGTAAAGGTAAATAAGCAAGTTTTAGTTTCTTTTCAAATTGGTAGACATAAGGATGAGGTGTTGTGTGATGTGTTGCCAATGTTGGCCGGACATATGTTGTTGGGGAGACCTTGGCAATATGATAGAAGGGCTAGTCATGATGGATTAAAAATATGTATACTTTGACTATGGATGGAAAAAGGTTTAACCTTGGACCATTAACTCCAAAAAAGATTTTTGAAGACCAAATGCGCATCAAGCAACAATATGAAGAAATGGGTTCTTCATTGGGAAATTCTTTGGGAAGGGAAACCTTTGAGAGTAAAGAAAAAGGTGAGATGAGTGAACTTAAAAATTCCAATTCTCTTGACCAAAATGGTAAACACATGGTAAGAGAAAACAAGGAAGGTTCAAATGAAAGAAAAATGAGTGTTTATGCAAAAACTAGTGATGTTAAGGAAGCTATGCTATTAAGGCAATACATGCTTGTACTTATGTACAAGGAGATTTTGCATATTTCTAACGAAATAACCAATTGTTTGCCTAGTGTTGTTGATCTTTTGCAGGTTTATGAAGATTTATTTTCGGAAGAAATTCTAAATGGTTTGCCACCTAAAAGAGGCATTGAGCACCAAATTGATTTCATACCTAGAGCAAGCATTCCAAATAGACTAACATATAGATGTAATCCGGAGGAGACCAAGGAATCAAAAAGCAAGTGAGTGAGCTTATGGAGAAGGGCTATGTTCGTGAAAGCATGAGTCCATGTGCCGTACCCGTCTTGTTAGTGCCTAAGAAAGATGGAACTTGGAGAATGTGTGTTGATTGTCGTGCCATCAACAAAATCACGGTGAAGTATAAACATCCAATTCCTAGGCTAGATGACATGTTGGATGAATTGCATGGTTCATATTTGTTTTCAAAAATTGATTTGAAATCTAGTTATCATCAAATGAGAATGAGAGAAGGTGATGAATGGAAACAAACTTTTAAAACTAAACATGGTTTATATGAGTAGTTAGTAATGCCTTTTGGTTTAACTAATGCACCAAGCACTTTCATGAGATTGATGAATCATGTTTTAAGAGCATTTATAGGCAAATTTGTTGTTGTCTATTTTGATGATATCTTGGTTTATAGCAAAAATTTAGATGAGCATGTACAACATTTGACTTGTGTTTTTTATGTGCTTAGAGAAGAGAAGTTGTATGCTAATTTAAAGAAATATTGTTTTTGCACTAATGAAATTACTTTTCTTGGATATATTGTCAATGACAAGGGTATTCATGTTGATCAAGAAAAGGTAAAAGTAATTAGAGATTGGCCAACACCCACAAGTGTAAGTGATGTAAGAAGCTTTCATTGTTTAGCTAGCTTTTATAGAAGGTTCATTAAGAATTTTTCTACCATAGCTGCACCTTTAACTGAATGCATAAAAAAGAATGTTGGTTTTAAGTGGGGAATTGAACAAGAAGAGGCTTTTAACTTGCTAAAAGATAAATTAAGTTCTGCACCCTTGTTATCTTTGCCAAATTTTACTAAACCTTTTGAGATTGAGTGTGATGCAAGTGGCATAGGTATTGGAGGAGTTTTGATGCAAGAAGGCAAGCCCATAGCATTCTTTAGCGAAAAGCTAAGTGGAGCAAGTCTAAACTACCCTACATATGACAAGGAGTTCTATGCATTAGTGAGGGTTCTAAAGACATGGTAGCATTACCTTGGCTATAAAGAATTCATAATTCACACTGACCATGAGTCCTTGAAGTATCTCAAAGGACAAGGAAAGCTCAACAAGAGACATGCAAAATGGGTGGAATTCATTGAGTCCTTTCCGTACATCATTAAGTACAAGAAAGGGAAAGAAAATGTTGTAGCCGATGCATTGTCAAGAAGGTATGCCTTGATCTCTAAACTTGATGCAAAATTATTAGGATTTGAATACATCAGAGATCTTTATTCTAATGATCCTGATTTTGTAATGTTTATGGGGTATGTGAGAAAGGGAGTTTTGATATGGTTTTCTTTTTCCGGAAAACAAATTGTGCTACAAAGTTCTTTGAAAGAGTTACTTGTGAGAGAGGCACATAGTGGAGGTTTAATGGGACATTTTAGGATTAAGAAAACTTTGGATGTGTTAGGTGACCATTTTTTGGCCATGATGAAAAGGGATGTTGAGAGAATTTATGAGAAATGCATTACTTGCAAACAAGCCAAATCCAAAGCAATGCCTCATGGTTTGTATACACCTCTTCCCATACCAAATGAACCTTGGGTAGACATTTCTATTGACTTTGTTTTAGGATTACCTAGGTCCAAGGGAGGGAGAGATTCTATTTTTGTTGTTGTGGACAGTTTAGCAAAATAGCATATTTCATTCCATGTCACAAGACAGATGATGCAACCCATATTGTCAATCTATTCTTCAAGGAGATTATAAGGCTACATGGAGTCCCAAGGACCACTGTGAGTGATAGGGATGTCAAATTCCTAAGTCACTTTTGGAAGACTCTTTGGGGAAAGATGGGGACAAAGCTTTTGTATTCTACAACTTGTCATCCGTAAACGGATGGACAAACAGAGGTGGTCAATAGGACACTTGCAACACTTTCGAGGGCTGTCATCCAAAGAAATTTAAAGAATTGGGAAGAATGTTTTCCACATGTGGAATTTGCTTACAATAGGAGTGTGCATGATCAACAAATTGCTCGGCCTTTGAAGTTGTGTATGGATTCAATCCATTGACTCCATTAGATTTGCTACCATTGCCGTTGGACAAAGCTAATTTAGAGGGAAACAAAAGCCTGAATTCATCAAGACTTTGCATGAGAAGGTGCGTGCAAACATTGAGAAGAAGACACTCCAATATGAAAAGCAACACAACAAAGGGAGTAAGCAAGTCATTTTGAGCCGGAGATTGGGTGTGGGTGCACTTGAGGAAGGAAAGATTTTCTAACCAAAGGAAATCAAAGCTTATGCCAAGAGGAGATGGTCCTTTTAGAGTGCTTCAACGCATCAACAATAATGCTTACAAGCTAGAACTTCCAAGTGAGTATGGCAATGTTAGTGCTACTTTCAATGTTAGTGACTTGTCTTTGTTTGATGTAGGTGATGAAGATGATGGAGCTGATTTGTGGACAAATCCTTTTGAAGAAAGGGGAATGATGTGAATCCAAGTTTAAAGCTTAAAGAGATCTAAGATCCATTAATAGTACAAGAAGGCCCAATCACAAGGTCCAAATCCAAGAAGCTAATAAGCCATATTGGGTTTAATTAGGGACATTTGGAAAGTCCAAGAATTTCAACCCAATAAGGCATACATGGAGGCCCAAGGAATAATATTTAACTTGTTTTGTGTTAATAACAATTAGGATTACATGTAGCCACCATATACAAGTTAATAGGGTAACTAATACCAAGTAATGGCTATCAATATGGGTAGTGGTTATTAAGAGTCACCATATACAAGTTAATGGGGTAATTAATACCAAGTAATGGCTATTAGTGTGGGTAATGGTTACTAAGGCCATTTAAGAGTAAAGGTAATCCTATGTGTGCGAGTCTATTTTAGTAGTGTGCATGGACTTGTACTCTATATAAACAAGTCCTTTTCTTTCTTTGAGCATGATTGAATTTGATATATGAATTACAACTTTGTTTGAGTTTTATTGTGAGGAATTTTGTCTTTAATTTCTTGCTTGAACTTTGTGACTTTTAAAGCTTTATTCTAGGTTGTGGTGTCAAAATCTAAATCTTTGTTTTTTTGTTATTTATCAAACTTTCTTGTTTGTGGCATAAGAGGAAATTCAAAGTCTATCTTAGTATCTTTATCCTTGTTGGTAAAGGGGTTAAGTAGCATCCATCTTCTTACTTCAATCTTTGAACGATCCGAATTTGTGGATTAAATTGGTAATTTCTAGTTTTCTTCTAATTTAACTTATCATAGTATTTTTGCTATTGGGGAGTTAATTGATGAAACCTACAATTCCCATCATTTATGAATATGAGAAAACAACCTAATAAAAGTAATGTAATTGCGAGTCTGAGAAAATAGTCTCATAGAAGGGTAAACTTTTAATATGAGAAAACAACCCCGTAATACTAGAATATTTATCAATAAGACAAAATAACACCGTAATTTTGGTATTTTGTGAGTATGAGAAAGCAACCTTTAAATGAGTTAATTTTATAATATGAGAAAACAACCCCGTAAGAGGCGTATATTTATCAATATAAGAAAATAACCCCGTAAAATGTGTACATTTATGAATTTGAGAAAATAACCTCGTAAAAGTAATGTGATTGCAAGTTTGAGAAAACAGCCTTGTAGAAGTCGTACATTTTTTAATATGAGAAAACAGTCCCGTAATACGGGTATATTTATCAATCGGAGAAAATAACCTGTAATTTTGGTATATTTGTGAGTATGAGAAAAAAAACCCCTTAAATGGGTTAATTTTATAATATGAGAAAACAATCCCGTAAAAGTGGTATATTTGTCAATATAAGAAAAAAAATCCCGTAAAATGTGTATATTTATGAATTTGAGAAAATAATCCTAGAATAGTGCTAATAATTTAATATGAGAAAACGACCTCGTAAAAGTGGTATATTTTTCAATATAAGAAAATAACTCAGAAAGCGTGTATATTTATGAATCCTCGTAAAACAACTCTATAAAAGTAGTTTGATTGCAAGTTTGAGAAAACAGCTTCGTAGAAGGGGTAAATTTTTAAATATGGGAGAACAACCCTTTAAGAGGGGTATATTTATAAATATTAGAAATCAACCCGTAATACGGGGATATTAATCAATCGGAGAAAATAACCCCGTGAATTTTGGTATATTTATGAGTATGAGAAAACAACTCCTTAAATGTGTTAATTTTATAATTTGAGAAAATGACCCTGTAAAAGTGGTATATTTCTCAATATAATAAAATAATCCTGTAAAACGTGTGTATTTATGAATCTGAGAAAACAATTCCATAAAAGTAGTGTAATTATAGCGAGCCCGAAAAACAGGTCTCGTAGAAGGAGTCAATTTTTAATATGAGAAAACAACCTCGTAATAAAGTGGTATATTTATAAATATTAGAAAATAACCCTATAATACGGGGATATTAATCAATCGAACAAAATAATCCCGTAATTTTGGTATATTATTAGTATGAGAAAGCAACCCCTTAAATTGGTTAATTTTATAATATGAGAAAACAAACCCATAAAAGGGTATATTTGTCAATATAAGAAAATAACCCTGTAAAATGTGTATATTTATGATTTTGAGAAAACAACCCCATAATAATGTTAATAATTTAATATGAGAATATCGACTGATGCAACCCATAAGGTGGCATATTCTACTTCTGTGTCATCTCGATTCAACATGCATTCACAATATGGCATTGATGCAAAAAATGATACATATATGAGTAGTAATTAAATAAATAATTAAAATATTAAATCATTTAATCAGAACTATTACATAAAATCTTAGCATGACACATGTAAATAGATATACGACTTTAACTCATAGTTCTTATGACCTCCTAGCTCGCCTTGATGTCTCGAGTAGAGCGAGAATCGACGAATTTATCTAATCACGGAACAATTCAATCAGGAAAAGTAAAACATTTGAAAAATAACTCTAGGCCTAGACTCCTAGAATTAACTGTCTAAGAATTTTGACCTAGGTAAATTTATCAAAATTCTGAAAACCTCCCTACTGAACGTCACCCTACCCCCTCCCCACGCCGTATAACGGGTCCAGGGATTATTGGCAAACGGTCCGACAATTTATTATTTTAACTAACAATCCTCACAATATTTTCTAATGCTCAATATAATAATTAATCATATAATTTTTATCAATAAACTCTAAAATCACGGCCAGAGAATTCATCGAGACCCTTGATTACTCGGCCGACTTGCCTCCAAGAATGGAGTTCGATCGATGATCCGAGCGCGCCCTATGGAGTCAAGACAACGCTCGATGATGATCCCAAAGACTCGATCTTATGATCCAACCCCCGATCATCTAGAGAAATTTACAGACGATCTCGCCCGACGATTTTCAAACGGAGTCCGATCGCCACGAAACTGGTGCCATTAGAAAGCTTGAGCTGAAGGGAGTCTGGATATGTCCTCTGATTGGCCATCCCTCACCGAAACTCATTATAAAAGCCAGAAATTCTAGCTGCCTCACTTTGCTAGAACTCCTTCCTCTGGCCACCAATGCCAACGCCGCTACCCCCAAAAGGAAGCCCTCAACTCACCAGACAAAAAGAGACCAACCTCGCCGTTAAAGGACATTGGAAACGCCCAGAATGGCGTCGGAAAATCGTTGTCGCTTCCTTGCATTCTCCTACTCAGCTAGGCTGCCTCACTCTTCCGTGGCTTGCACCTTGAGCTGCGATGCCTCACGAAGTCGCCACCACCAGCTGGACAATGCATCCGCTTCTTCTTCCTTCTTCCCTGATTCTCCTCTTCTCCTTTCTTTTCTTTCTTTCTCTATCTTGACATTTATTCCTTGAACTTTTTTCTTTACCATTTAGTCCCTCGACTTTTATTAATTACTAATAATTTCGCCATGTAAAATTTCGATTGATCCTCCAAATTTACTTTAGCTTTCAATTAAGCCCCTAACTATTTAATTTGGGTCAAAATAAAATTATTGAAAATATAGAATTATTTATTTACCCTTATTTTTGAAAGTAAAATCACCAAAATACCCTTACCGACATATTTAATTACAAAATACCAACCATACAAATTTTCATTTAAAACCCCAAATTAAAGCAATTATAATTTTAATCCTTATTCCAAAATTAATTGTCAATTTAATCCTAACACTTAATTAATCAATTTACTAACTATTTTCAATTAAAATTAATACCATTAGCTAATTAAGATTTCCTATCCCCAGTGAAATTCTTTTACCAACTCTTTCATCATTTTCAAATATGGAATTTAATTCATATACTCATATGGGGAGAAAATTAAATTACCAAAAGTATAATTTATTTTTCAAGGAATTTACTTAATTGATTTCCTTAAAATCAAACTAATTAGATATAGAAAATAATTCTCTTATTTTTATCTTGCATTGAGATTCTATTTTAAATCATCCCAATTAAATTAATTAAAGATAAAGTAATATTAATTTAAATAAAAACTCGTTATTAAATATTTCTAATATTATTATTATTAAAAGAAAATCTCAGGTATTACACTCTCCCCCCTTAAGAAAATTTGTCCTCGAATTTTAAAATAAAAGGCTCACACTAGGACTGAGACTAATGAGAGTATGAACCTCTCATCTCCAGCTCGGCTTCTCGAGGTTGTTTCCTTGATAGAATAATTCAACCACCTTGACCATCGGCAAAAGTCAAGAGCAAAGTTGATGAACTTGAGAGTCCACGATCCTAGCTGACTGCTCCTCCAAAGTCAAATCTTCACTTACTTCTACACACCGAGGTTGCAACACAAGCGAAAGATAAAAAAATACTTCCTATACATAGATATACGAAATAATCGGATTCACCTACAAGAAAATTTGGCGTAAGTCCATCTTGCATGCCACCTCACCAATCCTGCCGATAATTCTAAAGGTTCCACACAATAGGGCTAACTTGCCTTTCTTATCAAACCGCATCACTTTCTGCATAAGAGACGTCTTACAAATGCATACTTCTCTAATACAAATCTCCTCGCCTGCTCTTGCTTGATAACTCCTTTGCCTCAAACCCGTCTCAATGGCTCGTGAGGTAAAAGGAATCTTCTCCGAAATGAATGATCCGAACCAACTCGGTTCTACCATCCGCTGCGATAATCGATATAAATCCATGCCAATCCCGACACAAAATTCTTCCTCGACTAGAATCTAAAAAGTCTCCTCTATAATCTAACACGGAGCCTATTGCGCTATAGATTCATCTCACAGCAACTAAGCTTCGTCATCAAGAGAATCTAAAGTTAACACAATTTACTTTGAAAGAGTTACTTAATTATTTACTTTATAATCATTACTGATAAAAATTATTATTATCTTGAAAAACACCTTTTTAAAAGCGTAAAATCTCTAGTCATTTTCTTTATATAAAATTCTATAATATCGCGCACCAGGGTGATAATACCCCCTATCACCAAGGGTTGCAATGTACGATGTATGATGCATGCCGTAAAAATGAGTTATGGAATTGTGCATGCCTAACAATGAAATGCCATAATTAGTTCTCACGGGACTGGGGCAATATTGTATTTTAAAACACATTGTTCTACATAGAAAAATAAATAGTGTTCACTTAAGTTCCTCTAGATTACAAGCGTCCGAAAAATACACCAACCACCATTCTTATGCTTCTTAAAACCATAAAAATCAACCACATATGCTCTGACCTCTACTCGACATTCCACGACTAACTCTAGTACTCTCATTAAGGCGATATTTGATGCGATGACAAGGCAGTTCATGACACGACTACAACTACTCTCTGCACCAATTCTAAACTGTGGTGCCCACCCCGTAAAAGGGGTATATTTGTCAACATAAGAAAATAACCCTGTAAAACTTGTATATTTATAAATTTGATAAAACCACCCCAAAATAGTGCTAATAATTTAATACGAGAAAATGACCCCGTGGTATACTTATCAATATAAGAAAATAACCCCATAAAATGTGTATATTTATGAATATGAGAAAACACCCCTGTCAAAGTACTGTAATTGCCAGTCTAAGAAAACAACCTTGTAGAAAGGGTAAATTTTTTAATATGAAAAAACAACCTCGTAATACAGGGATATTTATGAATCTGAGAAAATAACCCTGTGATTGTGGTATATTTGTGAGTATGAGAATACAACCCCTTAAATAGGTTAATTTTATAATATGAGAAACAAACCCGTAAAAGTGGCATATTTGTTAATATAAGATAATAACTACGTAAATCGTCTATATTTATGAATTTGAGAAAATAAACTAATAATAGTGCTAATAATTTAATATGAGATAACGACCCTGTAAAAGTGGTATATTTATCAATATAAGAAAATAACTCCGTAAAACGTGTATATATATTAATTTGAAAAAACAACCCCGTAAAAGTACTTTAATTGGGAGTTTAAGAAAACAGCATCGTAGAAAGGGTAAATTTTTTAATATGAGAAAACAACCCCATAAGAGGGGTATATTTATAAATATTAGAAAACAATCCTATAACACGGTGAAATTTATGAATGGGAGAAAATAACCCCATTATTTTGATATATTTGTGAGTATGAGAAAACAGCACCTTAAATGGGTTAATTTTATAATATGAGAAAATAACCCCGTAAAAGGGGTACATTTATCAATATAAGAAAATAACCCTGTAAAAGTGGTATATTTATCAATATAAGAAAATAACCCTGTAAAATATGTATATTTATGAATATGAAAAAATAACCCCGTAAAAGTAGTGTAATTGCAAGTATGAGAAAACAGCCTCGTAGATGGGGTAAAATTTATAATATGAGAAAACAACCCCATAGAGGGGTATATTTAAATATTAGAAAACAACCCTATAATACGGAATATTTATCAACCAAAGAAAATAATCCCGTAATTTTGGTCTATGGGGTATATTTAAATATTAGAAAACAACCCCATAATACGGGGATATTTATCAACCAGAGAAAATAATCCCGTAATTTTGGTATATTTATGAGTACGAGAAAACAACCCCTTAAATGGGTTAATTTTATAATATGAGAAAACAACCCCGTGAAAGAGGTATAGCTGTCAATATAAGAAAATAACCCCGTAAAAGTGGAATATTTATCAATATAAGAAAATAATCCCGTAAAACGTGTATATTTGTAAATATGAGAAAAAAATCCTATAATAGTGCTAATAATTTAATATGAGAAAATAACCTCAAAAAATCGGTATATTTATCAATAAGCAAATAACCCCTTAAAACGTGTATATTTATGAATCTGAGAAAACAACCCAATCAAAGTAGTGTAATTGCCAGTTTAAGAAAACAGCCTTGTAGAAGGGGTAAATCTTTTAATATGAGAAAACAACCTCATAAGAGGGGTATATTTATAAATATTAGAAAACAACCCTGTAATATGGTGAAATTTATGAACTTGAGAAAATAACTCCGTAATTTTGGTATATTTATGAGTATGAGAAAATAAACCATTAAATGGGTTAATTTTATAATATGAGAAAACAACCTCGTAAAAGGGCTATATTTGTCAAAATAAGAAAATAACCTCGTAAAACGTGTATATTTATGAATATGAGAGAAAAACCCCATAATAGTGCTAATAATTTATTATGAAAAAATGACCCTGTAAAAGTAGTATATTTATCAATATAAGAAAATAACCCATTAAAACGTGTATATTTATAAATCTAACAAAACAACCGCGTAAAAGAAATATAATTACGAGTTTAAGAAAATAACCTCGTAGGAGGGGTAAATCTCTTAATATGAGAAAACAGTTCCCTTAAGAGGGGTATATTTATAAATATTAGAAAAGAAACCCTGCAATACGGGAATATTTACCTCGTAATTTTGGTATATTTATGAGGATGAGAAAACAACCCCTTACATGGGTTAATTTTATAATATGAGAAAACAATTCCGTAAAACGTGTATATTTGTCAATATAAGAAAATAACACCGTAAAAATGTATATATTTATGAATACGAGAAAACAGCCTCGTAGAAGGGGTAAAATTTTTAATATGAGAAAACAACCCCATAATACGGGGATATTTATCAACCGAAGAAAATAACCCCGTAAATTTAGTGTATTTGTGAGTATGAGAAAATAGCCCCATAAATTGGTTAATTTTATAATATGAGAAAACAAACCCGAAAAAGGGGTATATTTGTCAATATAAGAAAATAACCCGTAAAACGTGTATATTTATGAATATGAGAAAATAACCCCGTAAAAGTAGTGTAATTGTAAGTCTGAAAAAATAGCCTCGTAGATAGCGTTAAATTTATAGTATGAGAAAACAATCCAGTAGTGGGGTATATTTATAAATATTAGAAAACAACCCCGTAATACGGGGATATTTATCGATGAGAGAAAATAATCCCATAATTTTGGTATATTTGTGAGTACGAGAAAACAATCCCTTAAATGGGTTAATTTTATAATATCAAAAAATAACCCCGTAAAAGGGGTATATTTATCAATATAAGAAAATAACTCTATAAAACGTGTATATATGAATATGAGAAAATAACTCTATAATAGTGCTAATAATTTAATATTGGAAAATGACCCCGTAAAAGTGGTATATTTGTCAATATTAAGGATATAACTCCATAAAACGTGAATATTTATGAATCTGAGAAAACAACCGCGTAAAAGTAGTGTAATTGCTTGTTTAAGAAAATATCCTTGTAGAAGGGGGTAAATTTTTTAATATGAGAAAATAACCCTGTAAGAGGGGTATATTTATAATATTAGAAAACAACCCTGTAATACGGGGATATTTATCAATCAATGAAAATAACTGCGTAATTTTAGTATATCGGTGAGTATGAGAAAACAACCCCTTATATGGGTTAATTTTATAATATGAGATAACAACCCCGTAAAAGAGGTATATTTGTCAAAATAAGAAAATAACCCTGTAAAACGTGTATATTTATGAATATGAGGAAACAACCCCAAAATGGTGCTAATAATTTAATATGAGATAATGACTCCGTAAAAGTGGTATAATTATCAATATAGGAAAATAACCCCCTAAAACGTGTATATTTATAAATTTGAGAATATAACCCCGTCAAAGTAGTGTAATTGCGAGTTTAAGAAAATAACCTCGTAGAAAGGGATAAATCTTTTAATAAGAGAAAACAACCCCGTAAGAGGGGTATATTTATAAATATTAGTAAACAACCCCATAATACGTAGATATTTATCAATCGGAGAAAATAACCCCATAAATTTGGTATATTTGTGAGTATGAGAAAACAACCCTTTAAATAGATTAATTTTATAATATGAGAAAACAACCCCGTAAAAGAGGTATATTTGTCAAAATAACCCCGTAAAACGTGTATATTTATAAATTTGAGAAAACCATTCGAGAATAGTGCTAATAGTTTAATACGAGAAAATGACCCCGTAAAAGTGGTATATTTATCAATATAAGAAAATAACCTTGTAAAACATGTATATTTATGGATCTGAGAAAACAACCCCGTAAAAGTAGTGTAATTGAGAGTCTGAGAAAACAACCTCGTAGAAGGGGTAAATTTCTTCATAAGAGAAAACAACCTCGTAAGAGGGGTATATTTATAAATATTAGAAAGCAACCCCGTAATATGGGAATATTTATCAATCGGAGAAAATAATATCGTAATTTTGGTATATTTGTGTGTATGAGAAAACAACCCCTTATATGGGTTAATTTTATAATATGAGAAAATAATCCCGTAAAAGGGTATACTTGTCGATATAAGAGAATAATATCGTAAAATGTGTATATTTATGAATCTGAGAAAACAATATCATAGAAGGGGTAAATTTTTTAATATGAAAAAATAACCCCATAAAACAGGGATATTTATCAATCGAAGAAACTAACCCTGTAATTTTAGTATATTTGTGAGTATGAGAAAACAATACCTTAAATGGGTTAATTTTATAATATGAGAAAACAACTCCGTAAAAGGAGTATATTTATCAATATAAGAAAATAACCCAGTAAAAGTGGTATATTTATTAATATAAGAAATAACTCCGTAAAACATGTATATTTATGAATATGAAAAATAACCACGTAAAAGTAGTGTAATTGCAAGTATGAGAAAACAGCCTCGTAGATGGGGAAAAATTTATAATATGAGAAAACAACCCCATAGACGGGTATATTTAAATATTAGAAAACAACTCTATAATACGGGGATATTTATCAACCAGAGAAAATAATCCCGTAATTTTGGTATATTTGTGAGTATGAGAAAACAACCCCTTAAATGGGTTAATTTTATAATATGAGAAAACAATCCCGTAAAAGGGGTATATTTGTCAATAGTAAGAAAATAACCCCGTAAAAGTGGAATATTTATTAATATAAGGAAATAATATCGTAAAATATGTATATTTATAAATATGACAAAAAAAATCTCATAATAGTGCTAATAATTTAATATGAGAAAATAACCCCGAAAAATTGGTATATTTATCAATATAAGAAAATAACCCCCTAAAACGTGTATATTTATGAATCTGAGGAAACAACTCAATCAAAGTAGTGTAATTACCAGTTTAAGAAAACAGCCTCGTAGAAGGATAAATTTTTAAATATGAAAAAACAACCTCGTAAGAGGGGATATTTATCAATATTAGAAAACAACCCTAAAATACAGTGAAATTTATGAACCTGAGAAAACCCCGTAATTTTGGTATATTTATGAGTATGAGAAGACAAACCCTTAATGGGTTAATTTTATAATATGAGAAGACAACCCCATAAAAGGGGTATATTTGTCAAACTAAGAAAATAACCTCGTAAAACATGTATATTTATGAATATGAGAAGACAATCCCATAATAGTGCTAATAATTTAATATGAGAAAATGACCCCGTAAAAGTGGTATATTTATCAATATAAGAAAATAACTCCCTAAAACGTGTATATTTATAAATCTAACAAAACAACCGCGTAAAAGAAATGTAATTGCGAGTTTAAAAAAATAACCTCATAGAAGGGGTAAATCTTTTAATTTGAGAAAACAACCCCGTAGGAGGGGTATATTTATAAATATTAGTAAACAATCCCATGGGGATATTTATCATTCAGAGAAAATAACCCAATAATTTTGGTATATTTATGAGTATGAGAAAACAACCCTTTAAATAGATTAATTTTATAATATGAGAAGACAATCCCGTAAAAGAGGTATATTTATCAATATAAGAAAATAGCCCAGTAAAACGTATATATTTATAAATTTGAGAAAACCACTCCAGAATAGTGCTAGTAATATAATACGAGGAACTGACCTTGTAAAAGTGGTATATTTATCAATATAAGAAAATAACCCCGTAAAACGTGTATATTTATGAATCTAAGAAAACAACCCCGTAAAAGTAGTGTAATTGAGAGTCTGAGAAAACAACCTCGTAGAGGGGGTAAATTGTTTAATATGAGAAAACAAACCCATAAGAGGGGTATATTTATAAATATTAGAAAAGAATCCCGTAAGACGGGAATATTTATCAATCGTAGAAAATAACCTTGTAATTTTGGTATATTTATGAGTATGAGAAAACAACCCCTTACATGGGTTAATTTTATGTGAGAAAACAATTCCGTAAAAGGGTTATATTTGTCGATATAAGAAGATAACACTGTAAAACGTATATATTTATAAATATGAGAGAACAGCCTCGTAGAAGGGGTAAATTTTTTAATATGAGAAAACAACCCCATAATACGGGGATATTTATCAAACGAAGAAAATAACCCCGTGATTTTACTGTATTTGTGAGTATGAGAAAACAACCTCGTAGAAGGGGTAAATTTTTTAATATGAGAAAACAACCCCGTAAAAGGTGTATATTTATCAATATAAGAAAATAACCCCGTAAAAGTGGTATATTTATCAATATAAAAAAATAACCCCGTAAAACGTGTATATTTATGAATATGAGAAAACAATCCCGTAAAAGTAGTGTAATTGCAAGTTTGAGAAAACAGCCTCGTAGATGGGGTAAAATTTATAATATGAGAAAACAACCCAGTAGAGGGGTATATTTATAAATATTAGAAAACAAGCCTGTAATATGAGGATATTTATCGATAAGAGAAAATAATCCCGTAATTTTGGTATATTTATGAATACAAGAAAACAACCCCTTAAATGGATTAATTTTATAATATGTGAAAATAAGCCCGTAAAAGGGGTATATTTGTCAATATAAGAAAATAACCCCGTAAAAGTGGAATATTTATCTATATAAGGAAATAATCCCATAAAACATGTATATTTATGAATATGAGAAAAAAACTCTATAATGATGCTAATAATTTAATATTAGAAAATAACCCCGTAAAAGTGGTATATTTATAAATATAAGAAAATAACCCCGTAAAACATGTATATTTATGAATCTCAGAAAACAACCCCGTCAAAGTAGTGTAATTGCCAGTATAAGAAAATAGCCTCGTAAAAGGGGTAAATTTTTTAATATGAAAAAATAACCTCGTGAGAGGGGTATATTTATAAATATTAGAAAATAACCCTGTAATACGGTGGAATTTATGAACCTGAGAAAATAACTCCGTTATTTTAGTAGATTTATGAGTATGAGAAAACAATCCCTTAAAAGGGTTAATTTTATAATATGAGAAAACAACCCCGTAAAAGGGGTATATTTGTCAAAATAAGAAAATAACCCCATAAAACGTGTATATTTATGAATTTGAGAAAACAACCCCATAGTAGTGCTGATAATTTAATATGAGAAAATGACCCCGTTGTAATACCCAAATATTTTCTTTTAACAATGATAATATTAATAATAATTAATAAATGAGTTTTTATTTAAAATAATTTTACTTTATTTTTATTTAGTTTCAATTGGAATGACTTAAATGGAAATCTTAATGCTAGACAAATAAGGGAGTTATTTTCTATATCCAATTAGTTTGATTTTTAAGAAATTAATTAAGTAAATTCTTTGAGAAATGAATTATATTTTTGGTTATTCAAAATTTTTCCCTAAATGAATATTATATAAATTAAATTCTATATTTGAGAGTTATGGAAGAATTAGTAAAGGATATTTTATAAAATAATTATTGGGAAAAAGGGCATTTTAATTAGCTAATCGTGTTGGTTTAATTGGAAAGCAGTTAGCAAATTGATTAATTAAGTTAATTAAGTGTTAGAATTAAAGTGGTAATTAATTTTGGAATAAGGATTTGACAATATAATTGTTTTAAATTGGGGTTTTTAATGAAAATTTATATGGTTGGTATTTTTATAATTAAGTGTGTCGGCAAGGGCACTTTGGTAATTTTACATTTAAAAGCAAGAGTAAATAAGTAATTATATATTTTCAATAATTCTAATTTGGCCCAAATTAAATAGTTAGGAACTTAATTGAAAAGCTAAAGAAAGTTGGAGGGCTAATCAAAAATTTTACAGGACAAAATTGTTGTAATTAAAAAGTTGAGGGACTAAATGGTAATAAAGAAAGGTTCAGGGACCAATTGCCGATATGTAAGAAAAGAAAGAATGAAAAGAAGAAGAGCATCAATGCGTCAGGGATGAGAGGAAAGGGAGGAGGAAGAAGGATCAGGTCCGTGCAGGTTGTTTGGGAGCGCGAAATGAAGCACGAAACTGGCGTCGGCTAGTGTAGCGACGTGACAAAGTAGAAGTGCGAGGAAGAAGGTAGTGGCTTCCTAACGCTATTCCAGCCGTTTCCAGCGTTTTTGGTCTCAAAATGACCGGTGAGTTGAGGGCTTTCTTTTGGGAGTAGCGGCATCGCAAATGGTGGCCGGAGTTGGTAGTTACAGTGGAGAGAGAAAGTGGGTGGCAGCCAAGATTTTTTTATTTTTTCGATGAGCTCTGGCGAATTTTGGCTGATCGGAGGGCATCTTCGGACTCTCCTCAGCTCAAGCTTTTCATTGGCACCGGTTTCATGGTGATTAGATTCTGTTCAAAAATCGACGGCCGAGATCGTCTGTAAATCTCTCCGGATGATCGGGGGTCAGATCGGAAGATTGGAAGTAGAGATCCTCATCAGCGCGTCGTTTCGAGTCTGATGGTGCATTCGGATCGTCGATCGGACTACGGCGGATGGAGGCGAGTCGACTGAGCGATTAAGCGTCTCGATAATCCGTTAGTTCGGCTCGCTCCACCCGAGGCATCAGAGCAGAGCTAGGAGGTCGTCAAATCTGTGAGTTAAAGTCATATGTCTGTTTACATGTGTTATGGTGACATTTTATGAGATAATTTTGAGTATATGAATTAATATTTTAATCAGTTATTTTAACGCTATTTATATAAGTTTCATTTTTTGCATTATGATTTTAATTGTTTCGTGTTGACTTGGGATGGGACGGCTGCAGAGCATGCTATTTGATGAATGCACCGGTATATGAATCCGAGACTGATAGCAAAAGGGTAAAAGGGTAGATTTAAAAAGGTAAATTTAGGACTTGCCGGGCTTAGTAGAGTATGTTTGCCAGAGTAAAGGTCCTGGTCGAGCATTGCTCTCTGGGCGCCGACTTATTTGGAAACTTAGGTGATTGGATTTAAGGACCCTGGTCGAGCTTCGCTCTTTGGGCACCTGTTCTGTTAGAATGAGAGAGAGTCAAGATGTTAGAGTTGAGATTAGGGTTCTGCTGAGGTACTCCATCCCGTAGTATGTGAAAATCATATTTTATTTTAAGCATGGCATAACACGTTTATTTTTGCATGACTTATTATTTATTTCAAATTAAATAAACGTATTATGGAGGTGTTGTAAATGTTTTTGGATATATGATTTTAACTCACTCTCGCGACTAACAGTCTCAATTTTCATTGTTTTTCAGATCTGTGATTGTTGGTCTTTCCGCGGCTTTTATCTAGCAACCTGACTCCTTCATCATCGGGTGATGTAATTGATTTGGTATGTTTGACTTATAAAATTTGAGATTCTCCGCAGTAGAAGTAATAGACTTATCAGTTGTAATTTTATGTAGTTTCATGTCTTGCCTAATTCTTACGGCAGACCGAATTAAATATGTAGAGGTTAATGGTTAAGAAATTGCGACATCAGTGATATTGGATGAGATGAAATTAAGTTAGTGATGGTCAGGCTTACTATGGAATTTGGTGGCCTTACGCCTACCCATTCCCTAGTGCTGGTCACGGGCCCACAGATCGGGTCGTGACACCCGTAAAAGTGGTATATTTATCAATAAGAAAATAACCCCCTAAAACGTGTATATTTATAAATTTGAGAAAACAACCGCGTAAAAGAAGTATAATTCCGAGTTTAAGAAAATAACCTCATATAAGGGGTAAATCTTTTAATATGAGAAAACAACCCCGTAAGAGGAGTATATTTATAAATATTAGTAAACAACGCCGTAATGCAGGGATATTTATCAATCAGAGAAAATAACACCGTAATTTTGGTTTATTTGTGAGTATGAGAAAATAGCCCCTTAATTGGGTTAATTTTATAATATGAGAAAACAACCCCATAAAAGGGGTATATTTGTGAATATAAGAAAATAATCCCGTAAAAGTGGTATATATATCTATATAAGGAGATAATCTCATAAAACATGTATATTTATGAATATGAGAAAAATATCCCATAATGATGCTAATAATTTAATATGAGAAAATAACCCCGTAAAAATGGTATATTTATCAATATAAGAAAATAACTCCTTAAAACGTGTATATTTATGAATATGAGTGTAGAGGAGTATATTTATAAATATTAGAAAATAACCTTGTAATACGGGGATACTTATCGATCAGAGAAAATAATCCCATAATTTTCGTATATTTATGAGTACGAGAAAATAGCCCCTTAAATGGGTTAATTTTATAATACGAGAAAACAACCACGTAAAAGGGGTATATTTGTCAATATAAGAAATAATCCCATAAAAGTGGTATATTTATCAATATAAGAAAATAATCCTGTAAAATGTGTATATTTATAAATATGAGAAAAAAACCCCGTAAAAGTAGTGTAATTGCAAGTATGAGAAAACAGCCTCATAAAAGGGGTAAAATTTATAATATGAGAAAACAACCCCGTAGAGAGGTATATTTATAAATATTAGAAAATAATTCCGTCGTACGGGGATATTTATCGATCAGAGAAAATAATCCCATAATTTTGGTATATTTGTGAGTACGAGAAAACAGCCCCTTAAATGGGTTAATTTTATAATATGAGAAAACAACCCCGTAAAAGGGGTATATTTGTCAATATAACAAATAATCCAGTAAATATGGTATATTTATCAATATAAGATAATAACCCCATAAAATGTGTATATTTATGAATATGAGAAAACAACCCCGTAAAAGTAGTGTAATTTTGAAGTATGAGAAAACAGCCTCGTAGAAGGGGTAAAATTTATAATATGAGAAAACAACTCCGTAGAGGGGTATATTTATAAATATTAGAAAATAACTCCGTCGTACGGGGTATTTATTGATCAGAGAAAATAATCCCATTATGAGTACGAGAAAACAACCCCTTAAATGAGTTAATTTTATAATATGAGAAAACAATCCAGTAAAAGGGGTATATTTGTCAATATAAGAAAATAACTCAGTAAAAGTGGAATATTTATCAATATAAGGAAATAATTCCGTAAAACATGTATTTATGAATATGAGAAAAAAAGACCCAAAATAATGTTAATAATTTAATATGAGAAAATAACTCCGTAAAAGTGGTATATTTATCAATATAAGAAAATAACCCGTAAAACGTGTATATTTATGAATATGAGAAAACAAACCCGTCAAAATAGTGTAATTGCTAGTTTAAGAAAACAGCCTCGTAGAAGGGGTAAAGTTTTTAACATGAGAAAACAACCTCGTAAGAGGAGTATATTTATAAATATTAGAAAACAATCCTGTAATATGGTGAAATTTATGAACTTTAGAAAATAATCCCGTAATTTTGGTAGATTTATGAGTATGATAAAATAACCCCTTAAATGGGTTAAATTTATAATATGAGAAAAAAACCCCGTAAAAGGAGTATATTTGTCAAAATAAGAAAATAACCCCGTAAAACGTTTATATTTATGAATATGAGAAAACAACCCCATAATAGTGCTAATAATTTAATATGAGAAAATGACCCCGTAAAAGTGGTATATTTATGAACAAGAAAATAAGACCCTAAAACGTGTATATTTATAAAACTGAGAAAACAACCGCGTAAAAGTAGTGTAATTGCGAGTGCAAGAAAATAATCTCGTAGTAGGGGTAAGTCTTTTAATATGAGATAACAACCCCGTAAGAGGGGTATATTTATAAATATTAGTATACAACCTCGTAATACGGGGATATTTATCAAACGGAAAAAATAATCCCGTAATTTTGGTATATTTGTGAGTACGAGAAAATAGCCCCTTCAATGGGTTAATTTTATAATATGAGAAAACAACCCCGTAAAAGGGGTATACTTGTCAATATAAGAAAATAACCCCGTAAAAAAGTTGTATATTTATCTATATAAGAAAATAATTCCGTAAAAGGTGTATATTTATGAATATGAGAAAACAACCCCACAAAAGTAGTGTAATTGCAAGTCTGAGAAAACAACCTCGTAGAAGGGGTAAAATTTATAGTATGAGAAAACAACCCCGTAGAGGGATATATTTAGAAATATTAGAAAATAACTCCATAATACGGGGATATTTATCGATTAGAGAAAATAATCCCGTAATTTTGGTATATTTGTGAGTATGAGAAAACAACCCCTTGAATGTCAACATAAGAGAATAACCCGTAAAACATAGATATTTATGAATTTGAGAAAACAACACTATAATAGTCTTAATAATTTAATATGAGAAAATGACCCCGTAAAATGTGTATATTTACGAATTAAAAAAACAACCCCATAAAAGTAGTGTAACTACTAGTATTTGAAAACAGGCTCGTAGAATTAGTAAATTTTTTAATATGAGAAAACGACCCCGTAATACGGGGATTTTTATCAATCGGAAAAAATAACCCCATAATTTTGGCATATTTATGAGTATGAGAAAACAACCACGTAATATAAGAAAATAACCACCGTAAAACGGGTATATTTATGAATTTGAGGAAATAACCCTGTAAAATAGTGTAATTGCGAGTCTGAGAAAAAACAGCCTTGTACAAGAGGTAAATTTTTTAATATGAGAAAAACCCCGTACTACCAGAATATTTATCAATTAAAGATAGTAACCCCGTAATTTTGGTATATTTGTGAGTGTGAGAAAACAACCCCTTAAATGGGTTATTTTATAATATGAGAAAACAAACTCGTAAAAAGGGTATATTTGTCCATATAAGAAATTACCTGTAAAATGTGTGTATTTATAAATTTGAGAAAACAACACCAGAATAGTGCTAATAGTTTAATATGAGATAACGACCCTGTAAAAGTAGTACATTTCTTAATATAAGAAAATAACCCCGTAAAATGTGTATATTTATGAATCTGAGAAAACAACACCGTAAAAGTAGTGTAATTGCGAGTCTGAGAAAACAGCCTCGTAGAAGGGATAAATTTTTTAATATGAGAAAACAATCTCGTAATACGGGGATATTTATCAATCGGAGAAAATAACTCCGTAATTTTGGTATTTTTGTGAGTATGAGAATACGACCCCCGTGCTGCGGCACTCCGCCACCACCATATTTGATTCCTCCATAGCCTTTTCCTAACAATCTATTAGTCCCAATACATGTTTTGTATGTGGGCAAATGTCGAGTTCCTATATTGCATACCCATATTAGTGGAATTCAATGATGTTGTTGTCCTATATTTTGCCTTTATGCCTCCTTTAGGGCAATCAGTGGTTGTAAGACTCTCTGACACTGCCATTCATGTTCATATCCCAAGAGGGAACCCTTGAGACCCTGATGTTGTCCTTAAATGGGTTAATTTTATAAATTTGTCAGTATAAGAAAATAACCCCGTAAAAGTGGTATATTTACTAATATGATAAAACAAACCCGTAAAAATAGTATAATTGTTAGTTTGAGAAAACAGCTTCGCAGAAGGAGTAAATTTTTTAATGTGAGAAAACAACCCTGTAATACAGGGATATTTATTAATCGGAGAAAATAACCCCGTAATTTTGGTATATTTGTGAGTACGAAAAAATAATCCCTTAATAGTGCTAATAATCTAATATGAGAAAACGACCCCTAAAAATGGTATATTTATCAATAATAAGAAAATAACCCCATAAAACGTGTATATTTATGAATCTCAGAAAACAACCCCGTAAAAGTAGTGTAATTACGAGTCTGAGAAAACAACCTTGTCAAAGAGGTAAATTTTTAATATGAGAAAACAACCCCCTAATACGGGGATATTTATTAATCGGAGAAAATAACTGCGTAATTTTAGTGTATTTGAGAGTATGAGAAAACAACCCCTTAAATGGGTTAATTTTATAATATGAGAAAACAATCCCGTAAAAGGGGCAGATTTGTTTATATAAGAAAAAAACCCCATAAAATGTGGATATTTATAAATTTGAGAAAACAACATCGTAAAAGTTGTCACGACCCACTTTGGGGGCCCGTGACCGGCACTAGGGAATGGGTAGGCTTAAGGCCACCGAAACCCGTAGTAAGCCTTACCAACCCGCAAATCCATATATACAATTAACCAAATATAAAGTAGTCATAATTGTCTTGCATAATACATCATCATACTACCAACAGGAGTTAGAATAGTTATATAAATTTTAAAATTTCCTACTGCGGACACTCTAGAGTAAAAATGACAAGTATATAAGTACAAGATAATTACAAAAGTCCGAAAAAGAAGAAGTCGGACTGTCTAATGTGCGATGGCGAAGGTCTTTAACTATCACCTGAAAAAAATTACAATTGAGACTGTTAGTCTCAAGAGTGAGATAAAATCAAATAATCTAGAGACTATTGCAATCTTCACAGGAAATATTAATTATTCGAATCCATATATCAAACCCTGAACATAAACAGAAATCATGATGTCATCATACCATAATGAAATAAATAAATAAATAAATAAATAAAAATATCTTTGTTTCTTTTCGGACGAGTGGCTCGCAGAGAACCCTAAACCCCAAATTCTAGTAGCCTTTACTCTTAATCCAACAGTCCGGGCGCCCAGAGAGCAAGCTCGATCAGGTCCTTACCTCCAAACTCAACACTTGAATTCCAAATAAGCCGGCCAGAGAGCATTGCTCGATCGGGACCTTAACTCCGACAATCAATCGAACTCAGCCCTGCAGAGCAATGCTCGATCAGTGCATAAATCCATAATAACCTTATATCCATGATCATTACCGGTAAGACGCCAGTCCCGATGTAACCCATCAGGCGGCATGTTCTACAAGCCACATTTCCCAATTCGCAATCATCAATATAATAAATATCATTATCTGATGAACTCAACCAACACATATCGAAATAAAGATTAAAAATTTAAGGTAAAACAACGTGAAATTGTGAGGGGAAAAATAATAACGTTTATCTTATTATAACATACTAATAATAATATTTATATTATTTCAAATATTAATAATCAAGTGAAATCATTTATTTTGCAATACTAATAATCATATTATGCATAAACTTTCAAAATAGCATATTAAATCAGACTTAGCAATAGTGCAATGATTAAATGACTTTAACTCACAGATCTAACGCTGTTCAGCCCTCCTACGCCTCGGGTGGAGTCAAGTGAAGGTCAATTATCTAATAACAAAAGACATACAATTAATAGACATTCAAAATTTTTCCTAAACTTAGACCCTAAGGTCGACCGCCTAGAATTAAATTGGACTCGAGGATTCTACCGAAATTTGATGAACCTCCCCTAAATTACGGATATTTACCCCCCGTGAAATGGGTCCAGGACTGCCAAAACATATCGGACATGCCGGAATTAATAATGTGAGCCGGGCCACAAGAATCGCACTAATTTTTTCCCGACTCCAAAACACCACAACCCAAACAATTTAATTTGATTTATTTTTAAACTACCCAACACAAGCAATTAATAGCCATAATAACTTTCTAATATTATAACAAAATTTTCGAGTCTAATAAAATTATACCGAGTTAAAATTGAAATATTTCACGCGTCCGGAAAACACCGGGGTCCGGGCTTCACCGCCAACAAAGGTCGAATTTAAATCCGGAGCTCTACGCCAAGCCTGCTGCGGGGAGTCCTAAGTACAAGTGTTTTGGTGATCGGGCCGGAAAGTCACGCTCACGCGACACTTCCCAAGGCCGGCAAGGATTTTCCGACGGAGGAGGGTTGCTTCCGGTTTTTGGGGATGGGGAGTCCGATTCCCGCCGGCTTATGGAAAGGACGCCGCAGGAGGTCGAACCGACACGGCGCCTCCCCAGCCTTTGGTCGACGTCGGCGGCCGGAAGGAGCGGGAGGACGGCCAAGGAGATGTGAACGGGGAACAGTACGGAGGGAGAAGGAAGGAAAAGGAGAAGGAGAGGGAAGGGGAGGGAGGAAGGAAAAGAGAGAGAGGGAGGAGAAAAAGGAGATTTTTTTTTTAAATATATATATATATATATATATATATATATATATAGAATTATTATTATTATTACAACTAAGGGTGTTACAAAAGTATTGTAATTGCGATTTGAGAAAATAGCCTCGTAAAAGGGAAATTTTATAATATAAGAAAACAACTCCGTTAGAGGGGTATATTTATAAATATTAGAAAATAACCCTGTAATACGGGAATAATTATCAATCGGACAAAATAACCTCGTAATTTTCGTATATTAGTGAATATGAGAAAACAACCCCTTAAATATGTTAATTTTATAATATGAGAGAACAACCCCGTAAAACGGGTATATTTGTCGATATAAGAAAATAACCCTGTAAAACGTGTATATTTATGAATTTGAGAAACAACCCCATAATCGTGCTAATAATTTAATATGAGAAAACGACCCCATAAAAGTGGTATATTTATCAATATAAGAAAATAACTCCGTAAAACATGTATATTTATGAATATGAGAAAATAACCCCGTAAAAGTAGTGTACTTGTGAGTCTGAGGAAACAGCTTCGTAAAGGGGGTAAATTTTTTAATATGAGAAAGCAACCCCGTAATGCGGAGATATTTATCAATTGGAGGAAATAACCCCGTAATTTTGGTATATTCGTGAGTATGAGAAAATAACCCCTTAAAGGGATTAATTTTATAATATGAGAAAACAAACCTCTAAAAGGGGTATATTTGTCAATATAAGATAATAATCCCGTAAAACATGTATATTTATTAATATAAGAAAATAACCCCATAAAACGTGTATATTTATAAATTTCAGAAAACAACGCCAGTATAGGGCTAATAATTTAATATGAGAAAACGACCACGTAATTGTAGTATATTTATCAATATATGAAAATAACTCCGTAAAAAATATTTATTTATGAATATGAGAAAATAACCCCGTAAAAATAGTGTAATTGCAAGTCTGAGGAAATAGCCCCATAGAGGGGGTAAATTTTTTTATATGCGAAAACAACTCCGTAATTCAAGGATATTTGTCAATCGGAGAAAATGACCCTGTAATTTTGGTATATTTATGAGTATGAGAAAACAACCCTTTAAATGGGTTAATTTTATAATTTGAGAAAAAAATCTCGAAAGAGGGGTATATTTGTCAGTATAAGAAAATAAGCCCGTAAAGTGGTATATTTATACATATAACAAAATAACCCTGTGAAACATGTATATTTATGAGTATGAGAAAACAATCCCATAAAAGTTGTGTAATTGCGAGTCTTAGAAAATATCCTCGTAGAAGGGGTAAATTTTTTAATATGAGAAAACAATCTTGTAATGCAGGGATATTTATCAATCGGAGAAAATGACCCCGTAATTTTGGTATATTTGTGAGTATGAGAAAACAACCCCTTAAATCGGTTAATTTTATAATATGAGAAAGCAACCCCGTAAAAGACGTATATTTGTCTATATAAGAAAATAATCCCGTACAATGTGTATATTTATAAATTTGAGAAAACAACCCCATAATAATGTTGATAATTTAATACGAGAAAATGACCTTATAAAAAAGTGGTATATTTCTCAGTATAAGAAAATGACCCTGTAAAGGTGGTATATTTCTCAATATAAGAAAATAATCACGTAAAACGTGAATATTTATGAGTATGAGAAAACAACACGTAAAAGTAGTATAATTGCGAGTATGAGAAAACAACCCCGTAAGAGGGGTATATTTATAAATATTAAAAAACAATCCCGTAATACGAGGATATTTATCAATTGGAGAAAATAACCCCGTAATTTTGGTATATTTGGAGTATGAGAAAACAACCCCTTAAATGGATTAATTTTATAATATGGGAAAACAAGCCCGTAAAAGGGATATATTTATCGATATAAGAAAATAACTCCATAAAATGTGAATGTGTATATTTATGAATCTGAGAAAAGAACCCGTCAAAGTAGTGTAATTATGAGTCTGAAGAAATAGCCTCGTAGAGGGGATAAATTTTTTAATATGAGAAAACAACCCCGTAACACGGGGGTATTTATCAATCGGAGAAAATAACCCCATTATTTTGGTATACTTGTTAGCATGAGAAAACAATTCCTTAAATGGGTTAATTTTATAATATGAGATAACAACCCTATAAAAGGGGTATATTTGTCAATATAAGAAAATAACCATGTAAAACATGTTTACTTGTTAATATAAGAAAATAACCCCCTAAAACGTATATATTGATGGAATTGAGAAAATAACCCCATAATAGTGCTAATAATTTAATATAAAAAAACGACCACGTAAAAGTGATATATTTATCAATATAAGAAAATAAACCCTGTAAAAGTAGTGTAATTGCGAGTCTGAGAAAACATCCTCGTAGAAGGGGTAAGTTTTTAATATGAGAGAATAACCCCATAATTTTGGTGTATTTGTGAGTATGAGAAAACAACCCCTTAAATAAGTTAATTTTATAATATGAGAAAATAATCCCGTAAATGAGGTAGATTTGTCGATATAAGAAAATAACCACAAAAAATTTGTATATTTATGAATCTCAGAAAATAACACCGTAGAAGGGGTAAATCTTTTAATATGAGAAAACAACCCCATTAGAGGGGTGTATTTATAAATATGAAAACAACCCCGTAATACGGGGATAATTATCAATCGGAGAAAATAACCCCTTAATTTTGGTATATTTGTGAGTATGAGAAAACAACCCCTTAAATATGTTAATTTTATAATTTGAGAAAAGCACCCCGTAAAAGGGGTATATTTGTCGATATAAGAAAATAATTTCGTAAAACGTGTAAATTTATGAATTTGAGAACAACCCCATAATGGTGCTAATAATTTAATATATGAGAACAACCCCGTAAAATTGTTATATTATCAATATAAGAAAATAACTCCATAAAACGTGTATATTTATGAATCTGAGGAAATAACCCTGTAAAAATAGTATAATTGTGTGTCTGAGGAGACAACATCGTAGAAGGGGTAAATTTTTTAATATGAGAAAACAACACCGTAATATGGGGATATTGATCAATCGGAGAAGATAACCTCGTAATTTTTGTATATTTGTGAGTATGAAAAATAACACCTTAAATGGGTTAATTATATAGTATAAGAAAACAACCCGTAAAAGGGTATATTTGTCAATATAAGAAAATAACCCTGTAAAATGTGTATATTTATTAATATAAGAAAACAGCCCTATAAAACGTGTATATTTATAAATTTAAGAAAACAACCCCATAATAGTGCTAATAAATTAATTTGAGAAAAGGACCCCGTAAAAGTAGTATATTTATCAATATAAGAAAATAACCCCGTAAAATGTGTATATTTATTAATCTCAGAAAAATACCCCGTAAAAGTAGTGTAATTGCAAGTTTGAGAAAACAGCCTCATGGAAGTGGTAAATTTTTAATATGAGAAAACAACCCCTTAATACGGAAATATTTATAAATGAGATAAAATAACCCCGTGATTTTGGTGTATTTGTGAGTATGAGAAAACAACCCCTTAAATGGGATAATTTTATAATATGAGAAAACAACCCCGTAAAAGTGGTATATTTATCAATAAAATATAATAACCTCGTAAAACGTGTGTATTTATAAATTTGAGAAAACAATCCCGTAAAAGTAGTGTAATTGCGAGTCCAAGAAAACAGCCTCGTATAACGGGTAAATTTTTTAATATGAGAAAACAACCTAGTAGAAAGGGTAAATTTTTTAATATGAGAAAACAATCCCGTAAGAATTGTATATTTATAAATATTAGAAAACAACCCCGTAATACAGGAAAATTTATTAATAGGAGAAAATAACCCTATAATTTTGGTATATTTGTGAGTATGAGAAAACAACCCCGTAAATGGGTTAATTTTATAATATGAGAAAACAACCCCGTGAAACGAGTATATTTATCAATATAAGAAAATAACCCCGTAAACGTGTATATTTATCATTATAAGAAAATAACCGCATAAAACGTGTATATTTATGAATTTTAGAAAACAACCCCATAGTAGTGCTAATAATTTAATATGAGAAAACAACCCCGTAAAAGTAGTATATTTATCAATATAAGAAAATAACCCCACAAAATGTGTATATTTATGAATCGGAGAAAAATACCCCGTAAAAGTAGTGTAATTGCGATTCTGAGAAAATAGCCTCGTGGAAGTGGTAAATTTTTAAAATGAGAAAACAACCCTCTAATACGTGTATATTTATCAATATAAGAAAATAACCCCGTAAAATGTATACATTTATGAATTTTAGAAAATAACTCTAGAATGGTGCTAATAATTTAATGTGAGAAAATGACCCAGTAAAAGTGGTATATGTATCACTATAAGAAAATAACCTCGTAAAACGTGTATATTTATGAATCTGAGAAAACAACCCTATAAAAGTAGTGTAATTGCGAGACTGAGAAAACATTCTCATAGAAAGGGTAAATTTTTTAATATGACAGAACAATCTCGTAATACGGGGATATTTAACAATCAGAGAAAATAACCTTGTAATTTTAATATATTTGTGAGCATGAGAAAGCTGTCACGACCCCACTGTGGGCCCGTGACCGGCACTAGGGAATGGGTAGGCTTAAGGCCACCGAAACTCGTAGTAAGCCTGACACTCACTGATTTAAACAAATCGCATCTCAAATTAATATTATTAAAACCACAAATTATCTTAAATGCTACACTCTACATAAATACTTCGGTCTGCCAGATAAACTAGGCGAGACTTGAAACGCAGAAAATTTACAACTGATACATCTACTATTACTACTGCAGAGAATCTAAGATTTACCAATTTACATACCAAATCAAATACATCACCCGATGATGAAGGAGTCGGGTTATCAATAAGAGTCATGGAGAACTAACAAATACGAATCAAAAAAACATAAATGGAGACTGTCAGTCTCGAGAGTGAGTTAAAATCATATATCTAAAACAGTTTCCAACATTTCAATATCACATTCATTTAATTTTAAAAATAATTAATAAATCACGCGAACCATACGTGTCATGTTAAAACATATGTGTCATGCCATGCTTAAACAAAATTTATTCCACATGCAACGGGACGGAGTACTTCAAAGATAACCCTAATCCCAACTCTAACATCTCGATTTATTTCAACACTTATGTCTCAACTAACCTCAACTCTAACATCTCAAACCTCTCATTCCAACAGGACTGGCGCCCAGAGAGCAAAGCTCGACCAGGGACCTTACCTCCAGTCCGGTCACTTAACTCTCAAATTTTAGCCTTCGGCTCTCTTATCCAATAAGACTGGCTCCCAGAGAGCATAGCTCGACCAGGGACCTTACCTCCAGTCTGGTCACTTAAATTTCCAAATAAGCCGGCGCCCAGAGAGCAATGCTCGACCAAGGACCTTTACTCCGGCAACCACACTCTACTAAGCCCAGAGAGCGATGCTCGACCAGGGCAGGTCCTAATCTTTCTTTCTCAAAATTTTTACCTCTTTACCCTTTTCCTATCTCTCTCATATTATATTGGAACACTCATCCAACTCCTATGTTCTACTGCCGTCCCATCCTGAGTCATCATGCAATATTAAAATTGGTGATAAAGGAAAAACATATTTAAATAGTAATTAAAAGCATCATGAAAATAATGATAATAATTAAATGAAAAATTAAAATTGCAAATGAATAATCACAGAGCAAATCAAATTTTATGCATGACACGTGCAATAGTGCAATGATTAAATGACTTTAACTCACATGATCATCTAATCACAGAAACAATTTATCAAAACGCTGAAACAATCGATCATTAATCCTAGGTCTAGACTCCTAGATCGACTGTCTAAGAATCTCGACTCGGAGAATTCTACCGAAATCCCAGAACCTCCCCTACAACACGAACATTACCCCCCAGTAAAAACGGGTCCAGGACCCTGCCGGAAAAACACTCCAAATATCCAACAATTTAAACAACGGAGTCGGGTCCCCAAACTTCACTATTTCCGACTTCGCCACACAAAGACAAAATACGAGGCAGGCAAACTGACAGACAATTATTTTTGACTCACAATATCATCAAATACACAATATAATCCAATAGACACAATTAAACCAAGAATTTCTAAAATTAACGGGCCAAAGAAAATTACCAAACGCCGGCCGGCCGACTCGGCCCGGCCACGGAGTCCGATCGACGATCCGAACACACCATCGGACTCACAACGACGCTACCGATGACGATCCCTACTTCCGATTTTTCGATCCGACACCCGATCATCCGGAGAGATTTGCGGACGATCTCGACCGTCGATTTGTAAACGGAGCCCGATCGCCACAAAACCGGTGCCATCGCGAAGCTTGAGCTGAGGAGAGTCGGGATACATCCTCCGATCGTCCATCCTCCACCGGAGCTCACGGAAAAACCGTAAAATACTACCGCCACCACTTCGCCAACTCTCCTCCGCCACTAAAACCGACGCCGCCGCCAAAAGGAAGTTTCCTCCAAGGGGAGCCGATCGCCACCGAGATCGGCCGAACAGCCTCAAAGCCGCCGCCACACGCCGCGCGATTCCACCACGCCGCTTCAAGACGCCGCCTGCCCAGCCCGCGCCCGAGTTCGCCACCGACGCGCACTCTTCTCTCTCTCTTCCGTACACTCTCTCTCTCTCTCTTCCTTCTTCCCCGATTTTCTTTCCTTTCAATATCGACATTAGGCCCCCGAACTTTTCCTTATTGCAATTTGGTCCCTCAACTTCTTAATTACTTACAATTTCATCCTGCAGAATTCCAATTTGACCCCCAAACTTCTTTTTAGCCTTTCAATTAAGCCCCTAGCTATTTAATTTGGGCCAAATCCGAATTATTGAAAATACACAATTACAAAAATACCCCTGACTGACATATTTATTTACAAAAATACCAAGCTCACAAATTTCCATTAAAACCCCATAAAAATAACATTATACTTTCAATCTTTATTCCCAAAATAAATTTCCAATTTAGTCCTAACATACAATTAAATTAAATAATCAATTTCCAACTTAAAATTTAATACTACTAATCAATTATAATACCAATTTTCCCAAAATTCTTTTATAAATATCCTTTACAATTCTACCATAATTTTCCAATATATAATTTTACTTATATAAATATGCATGTGGAAAAAAAATTTGAATAACCAAAATATAATCATTTCTCAAATAGTTTACTTAATTAACTCCTTAAAAATCAAACTAATTGGATATGAAAAATAACTCATTTATTTATCTAACATGAACATTCAAAATTTGTATTTAAATCATTCCAATTAAACCGAATAAAAAATAAAGCTAAAATTAACTTAAATAACAACTCATTATTAAATATATAAAAATTCCGGGTGTTACAAAAGCAACTCCTTAAAACGGTTAATTTTATAATATGAAAAAACAACCTCGTAGAAGTGGTATATTTGCCAATATAAGAAAATAACCCCGTAAAAGTGGTATATTTATCAATATAACAAAATAACGCTATAAAACGTGTATAGTTATGAATTTGAGAAAACAACCCCGTAAAAGTAGTGTAATTGCGAGTCTGAGAAAATAGCTTTGTAGAAGGGGTTCATTTTTTAATATGAGAAAGCAACCCCATAATACGAGGATATTTATCACTAGGAGAAAATAACCCCGTACTTTTGATATATTTGTGAGTATGAGAAAACAACTCCTTAAATGGATAATTTTATAAAATGAGAAAACAATCTCGTAAAAGGGGTATATTTGTCGATATAAGAAAACATCCCCATAAAACATGTATATTTATGAATTTGAGAAAACAACCCCATAATAGTGCTAATAATTTAATATGAAAAAGACAACCCCGTAAAATTGGTATATTTATCAATATAAGAAAGTAACCCCGTAAAATGTGTATACTTATGAATCTGAGAAAATAACCCCATAAAAGTTATGTAATTGCGCGTATGAGAAAATAGCCTCGTACTAGGGGTAAATTTTTAATATGAGAAAATAACCCCATCATATGGGAATATTTATCAATCGGAGAAAACAACCCCATAATTTTGGTATATTTAACGTATGAGAAAACAACCCCTTAAATGGGTTAATTTTATAATATGAGAAAACAACCCAGTAAAAGGGGTATATTTGTCAACATAAGAAAATAACCCCATAAAACGTGTATATTTATAAAATTGAGAATACAACACCGTAAAACATGTATATTTATGAATCTAAGAAAACAACCCTGTAAAAGTAGTGTAATTGCGAGTCTAAGAAAATAGCCTCGTACAATGGGTATATTTTTTAATATGAGAAAACAGCCTCGTCGAAGGTATAGAGATATTTATGAATCTGAGGAAATAATCCCGTAATTGTAGTATATTTATGAGTCTGAGAAAAAAATCTTTAAATGGGTTAATTTTATAATATGAGAAAATAACCCTGTAAAATATGTATATTTATGAATATGAGAAAACAACCTAATAATAGTGCTAATAATTTAATATGAGAAAACGACTCCGAAAAAGTGGTATATTCATCAATATAAGAAAATAACCCCGTAAAATGTGTATATTTATGAATCTGAGAAAACAACCTCGTAAAAGTAGTGTAATTGCGAGTCTGAGAAAACAGCCTCGTAGAAGGGGTAAATTTTAATATGAGAAAACAACCCCATAACACAGGGATATTTATCAACTTGAGAAAAAAACCTCATAATTTTGGAGTATTAGTGAGTATGAGAAAACAACCCCTTAAATGGTTTAATTTAATAATATGAGAAAACAATCCTGTAAAAGGGGTATATTTGTATATTTAAGAAAATAACCCCGTAAAACACGTATATTTATGAATTTGAGAAAACAAACACGTAAAAGTAGTGTAATTGCGAGTCTGAGAAAACAGTCTCTTAGAAGGGGCAAATTTTTTAATATGAAAAAATAACCCCGTAATACAGGAATATTTATCAATCGTAGAAAATAACCCCGTAATTTTAGTATATTTGTTAGTATGAGAAAATAACTCCTTAAATGGGTTAATTTTATAATATGAGAAAACAACCCTGTAAAAGGGGCATATTTGTCAATATAAAAAAAAACCTTGTAAAGTGGTATATTTATATATATAAAAAAATAATCCCATAAAACGTGTATATTTATGAATATGAAAAAACAACCCCGTAAAAGTAGTGTAATTGTGAGTCTAAGAAAATAGCCTCGTAGAAGGGGTAAATTTTTAATATGAGAAAACAACCCCGTAATACAGGGATATTTATCAATCGGAGAAAACAACCCCGTAATTTTGGCATATTTGTGAGTATGAGAAAACAATCCCTTAAATGGGTTATTTTTATACTATGAGAAAACAACCTCGTATAAGTCATATATTTGCCAATATAAGAAAATAACCTCGTAAAACGTGTATATTTATGATTTTGAGAAAACTAACACTAAAATAGTGCTAATAATTTAGTATGAGAAAATAATCCCGTAAAAGTTGTATATTTATGAATATAAGAAAATAACTCCGTAAAAATGTGTATATTTATGAACCTCAGAAAACAACCCCGTAAAAGTATTGTAATTGCGAGTATAAGAAAACAGCCTCGAAGAACGGGGATATTTATGAATCTAAGGAAATAAAAGTATGAAAAAACAACCCTTTAAATAGATTAATTTTATAATATGAGAAAACAACCCTGTAAAAGGAGTATATTTGTCGATATAACAAAATATCTTTGTAAAACATATATATTTATGAATTTGAGAAAACAACCATATAATAGTGCTAATAATTTAATATGACAAAATGATCCCGTAAAAGTGGTATATTTGTCAATATAAAAAAATAACCCCGTAAAATATGTATATTCATGAATCTGCAAAAATAATCCCGTAAAAGTAGTGTAATTGCGAGTCTGAGAAAACAGCCTCGTAGAAGGGATAAATTTCTTAATATGAGAAACAACCCCCTAATACGAAGATATTTATCAACTGGATAAAATAACCCCGTAATTTGGTCTATTTGTGAGTAGGGGAAAACAACCCCTTAAATGGGTTAATTTTATAATATGAGAAGAAAACCCCATAAAAGGTGTATATTTGTGTTATAAGAAAATAACCTTATAAAACGTGTATATTTATGAATATGAGAAAACAACCCCATAAAAGTAGTGTAATTGCGAGTTTGAGAAAACAGCCTCGTAGAAGGGATAAATTTTTTAATATGAGAAAAAAACCATAATAATGCTAATAATTTAATATGAGAAAATAACTCGGTAAAAGTGGTATATTTATGAATATAAAAAAATAACCCCGTAAAACGTGTATATTATGAATATGAAAAAACAACCCCGTCAAAGTAGTGTAATTGCTAGTTTAAGAAAATAGCCTCGTAGAAGGGGTAAATTGTTTAACATGAGAAAACAACCTCGTAAGAGGAGTATATTTATAAATATTAGAAAACAATCCTATAACAAGGTGAATTTATGAACTAGAGAAAATAATCCCGTAATTTTGATATATTTATGAGTATGATAAAACAACCCCTTAAATGGGTTAATTTTATAATATGAGAAAACAACCCCGTAAAAGGGGTTTATTTGTCAAAATAAGAAAATAACCCCGTAAAATGTTTATATTTATAAATATAAGAAAACAACCCCATAATAGTGCTAATAATTTAATATGAGAAAATGACCCCATAAAAGTGATATATTTATCAATAAGAAAATAATATCCTAAAACATGTATATTTATAAATCTGAGAAAACAACCGCGTAAAAGTAGTGTAATTGCGAGTGTAAAAAAAACCTCGTAGAAGGGGTAAATCTTTTAATATAAGATAACAACCCCGTAAGAGCTGTATATTTATAAATATTACTAAACAACCCCGTAATATGGGGATATTTATCAATCGGAGAAAATAATCCCATAATTTTGGTATATTTGTGAGTACAAGAAAACAACCCCTTAAATGGGTTAATTTTATAATATGAGAAAACAATCCCGTGAAAGGGGTATACTTGTCAATATAAGAAAATAACCCCATAAAAAAGTTGTATTTTTATCTATATAAGAAAATAATTCCGTAAAATGTGTATATTTATGAATATGAGAAAACAACCTCGTAAAAGTAGTGTAATTGCAAGTATGAGAAAACAGCCTCGTAGAAGGGGTAAAATTTATAATATGAGAAAACAACCACGTAGAGGGGTATATTTAGAAATATTAGAAAACAACCCCGTAATACGGGGATATTTATCGATCAGAGAAAATAATCCTGTAATTTTGGTATATTTGTGAGTATGAGAAAACAACCCCTTAAATGGGTAAATTTTATAATATGAGAAAACAATCCCATAAAAGGGGTATATTTATCAACATTAGAGAATAACCCCGTAAGACATAGATATTTATGAATTTGAGAAAACAATACTATAATAGTGCTAATAATTTAGTATGAAAAAATGACCCCGTAAAACGTGTATATTTATGAATTTGAAAAAACAACCCCATAAAAGTAGTGTAATTGCCAGTATGTGAAAATAGCCTTGTAACACCCGAAATTTTTATATATTTAATAATGAGTTTTTATTTAAGTTAATTTTAGCTTTATTTTTATTCGGTTTAATTGGAATGATTTAAATACAAATTTTGAATGTTCATGTTAGATAAATAAATGAGTTATTTTCCATATCCAATTAGTTTGTTTTTTAAGGAGTTAATTAAGTAAACTATTTGAGAAATAATTATATTTTGGTTATTCAAATTTTCCCAAATGCATATTTATATAAGTAAAATTATATATTGGAAATTTATTTTGGAATAAGGATTGAAAGTATAATGTTATTTTTATGGGGTTTTAATGGAAATTTGTGAGCTTGGTATTTTTGTAAATAAATATGTCGGTTAAGGGTATTTTTGTAATTGTGTATTTTCAATAATTCGGATTTGGCTAAATAGTTAGGGGCTTAATTGAAAGGCTAAAAAGAAGTTTGGGGGTTCAATTGGAATTCTGCAGGATGAGATTGTAAGTAATTAAGGAAGTTGAGGGACCAAATTGTAATAAGGAAACGTTCGGGGGCCTAATGTCGATATTGAAAGGAAAGAAAATCGGGGAGAGAGAAAAGAAAGAAGGAAGAAGAAGGAAGGGAAGAAAGGGAGGAGAGAGGGGCGCCGGAAGGAGCGCACGCCAACCGCGAGCACGATGGTGGCGGTGGAGGGCGCAAAGAAGGCAGCCGGTGGCCTTCCGGCCGATCTTGGTGGCGATCGGCTCCCCTTGGAGAGAGCTTCCTTTTAGCGGAGAGTTCAGCGAAATGGAGGCAGCCGAGGTTTTTCAACTTTTCCGGCGAGCTCCGACGGAGGATGGACGATCGGAGGACATATCCCAACACTCCTCAGCTCAAGCTTCGCGATGGCACCGGTTTGGTGGCGATCGGGCTCCGTTTGCAAATCGACGGTCGAGATCGTCCGCAAATCTCTCCGGATGATACGGTGTCAGATCAGAAAATCAGAAGAGGGGATCATCGTCAGCGCTGAGTCCGATGGTGTGTCCAGATCGTCAATCAGACTCCGGCGGCTGGAGGCGAGTCGACTGAGCGTCTCGATAATTTTTCTCTGGCCGTTGATCTTAGAAATCCTTTGATTTTAAATTTGTGTTTATTGGGTTATATTGAGTATTTAATGATATTTGTGAGTCATAAATAATTGTCCGCCAGTTTGCTTGCCTCAGATTTTGTGTGGTCGGAAATAGTGAAGTTTGGGGACCCGACTCTCGTTGTTTAAATTGTTGGATATTTGAAGTGTTCTTCTGGCAGGTCCTGGACCCGTTTTTACAGGGGGTAATGTTCGTGTTGTAGGGAGGTTCACGGATTTTCAGTAGAATTCTCCGAGTCGAGATTCTTTGAGTCACCCCAGGAGTCTAGACCTAGGATTAAAGATCGATTGTTTCAGCGTTTTGATAAATTATTTTCCGTGATTAGATGATCTGTCTGTTCGGCTCGCTCCAACTGAGGCACCGGAGCAGAGCTAGGAGGTCGCCCAATTCTGTGAGTTAAAGTCATTTAATCATTGCACTATTGCTAAGTTTGATTTTAATATGCTATTTTGAAAGTTCATGCTTAATATGGTTATTAGTATCGCAACGTAAATAATTTCACTGAATTATTCATTATTAAAGGTAATATAAGTATTATTATAGTAATGTTATGATAATACCAAATATAATTAGTTTTCCATATGAGTTGCCTGATGTCTTACTCTTAATTGTTAATTGTTATTTTGATATGGTTGAATGATTTCATTATACAATGATATTTATTATATGTGATGATTTCGATTTGGGGATGTGGCTTTCGTAGAACATGCCGCCTGATGGGTTACATCAGATCGCGCGCACTCTAAGAATGATCATGGACATGTAATCAGATTTTTTATGGGTTTGCCCTGGTCGAGCATGGCTCTCTGGGCTGATTTGTGTAAATTGTCGGAGGTAAGGTCCCTGGTCGAGCATTGCTCTCGGGGCGCCAGTCTTATTGGATTAAGAGAGCCAAAATGGCTGTTAGAATTTGGGGTTAGGGTTCTACTGAGCCACTCGTCCCGTAAAAGTAAAAATATATTTTTATTTATTCATTTATTTATTTATTATGGTATGATTATAATATGGATTGTATTTACGTGCATGGTTGATATATTGATTCGAATGATTAATATTTTCTGTGAAGAAAGTAATAGGGTATGATTATAGTATGATTGGTATTTATGTGCATGGTTTGATATACTGATTTGAACAATCTATGTTTTCTGAGAAGAATGCAAGAGTCCCCAGATTATTTGATTTTAACTCACTCTCGAGACTGACAGTCTCATTTTTACTGTTTTTCAGATTCGTGACTGTTAGTCCTCTCGCGACTCTTATTCAGTAACCCGACTCCTTCATCATCGGGTGATGTATTTGAGTTGGTATGTAAATTGGTAAATCTTAGATTCTCCGTAGTAGTAATTAGTAGATGTATCAGTTGTAAATTTTCTGAGTTTCAGGTCTCGCCTAGTTTTTCTGGCAGACCGAAGTATTTATGTAGAATGTAGCTGTTAAGATAAATTGTGGCTTTAATAATATTAATTTGAGATGAGATTTGTTTAAATCAGTGAGTGTCAGGCTTACTACGGGTTTCGGTGGCCTTAAGCCTACCCATTCCCTAGTGCCGGTCACGGGCCCACGGGTGGGGTAGTGACAAAGTTGGTATCAAAGCTTAGGTTTAGATTTCCTTCGACCTAAGTTAAGATTTTTCTTGGTACTGCGGAGTTAGGATCATGTCTGTCTTGTTGTTTTCATTGACTCCAATGTCTCAGCCTTCACTGTTAGAGAGTCAGTCTTTCCTTTCTTGTAAGCTTGTCCTTGGTGCTGTGTTGAGAATGAGCGCTGTAGCGATGGGAAGATCCGCCGCCGATAGACTCGGCCGCTTTAAGTGATTAGTGCAGTCCGCCTTTAGAAGCTTTGATTATGGTTTCGATGGTGGGCACTGCAGTCAGTTTTACTGTAGAGCATGGTTACAGTCGTGTCATGGACTGCCTCATCATCGCATCAGGCATCGTCTTATTGAGTAGCGCCGAAGGTAGTGCCGGGGAAGTCGAGTAGATGTCAGAGCTTTATGGTTGAGTTGGTGATTGTAAGAAGCTTAAGAAAGGTGGCAGGAGTGTTTTCGGATGCTCGGAAATCCAGAGAAACTTAAGCGAACATTATTTATTTTTCTAAGTAGAACAAGTGTTTTAAAACACAATATTGCGCCCAGTCCCGTAAGAATGCATATGGCATTTCACTGTTAGGCATACATAAATTCATTTTAGGACATGCATCATACATCATGCATTGCAACCCTTGGTGATAGGGGCATCATCACCCTGGTGCGCGATATTGTAGAATTTTATATAAAGAAATGGCTAGAGTTTTATGATTTTATAAAAGTATTTTTCCAAGATAATAAAGCATTTATCAGTGATGATTATGAGGTAAATAAATAAGTAAAATTTTTTTTAAGTAAATTGCGATAGCTTGGGAATTCTCTGGATGACGAGCTGAGTTGTTAAGAGAGTAAGTCTGTGGAGCTGCAGGCCGCATGTTAAATAATAAAGGAGGCTTCTGGATTTCAGTCAATGAGAAATCTTGTGTCAGGATGGCATGGTTTATATCGGTTGATGCGATCAGATGGATGTTATATCGAGGATGATGTAGTGTGGATGTTAAGGATTTTTCTGTTCGTCCAAGGGACATGTCATTAGGAAGGAAATTTGGTGAGTGGATTTTTTTGGCAGGATCAGAGTTGGCCCTTCTTGTGTGGAACCTTTAGTTTTATCGCCAGGTTGGTGAGATGGCATGTAAGTTGGACTTGCCGCCAAGTATTAGTAATGTTCTCTGAGGTCAAATCCAGTTGTTTGTAAGTCTGAGTTGAGGAAGTGTATTTTCGATCTTTTGCTCGTGTTGGACCCTTAGTGTGTGGAAGCAAGTGAAGATTTGGTTTCTGATTAGTAGTAAGTGAGGATCGCGGATTTTCAGGTTCGCCAGTTTTATTTAAGGGTTTTATCGATGAGTCTTGTGGTTTAGTTTAGTTTCTGCCGAGGAAAGTTCCCAAGAAGCCGAGTGGAGATGAGAGGTTCCTAATTAGTTTCAGTCGTAAGTGAAGCCCCTTTTCTTTTAAAATTCGAGGACAAATTTTTTTTTAAGGGGGGGAGAATGTAACACCCGAAATTTTTATATATTTAATAATGAGTTTTTATTTAAGTTAATTTTAGCTTTATTTTTATTCAGTTTAATTGGAATGATTTAAATACAAATTTTGAATGTTCATGTTAGATAAATAAATGAGTTATTTTCCATATCCAATTAGTTTGTTTTTTAAGGAGTTAATTAAGTAAACTATTTGAGAAATGATTATATTTTGGTTATTCAAATTTTCCCAAATGCATATTTATATAAGTAAAATTATATATTGGAAATTTATTTTGGAATAAGGATTGAAAGTATAATGTTATTTTTATGGGGTTTTAATGGAAATTTGTGAGCTTGGTATTTTTGTAAATAAATATGTCGGTCAAGGGTATTTTTGTAATTGTGTATTTTCAATAATTCGGATTTGGCTCAAATTAAATAGTTAGGGGCTTAATTGAAAGGCTAAAAAGAAGTTTGGGGGTTAAATTGGAATTCTGCAGGATGAGATTGTAAGTAATTAAGGAAGTTGAGGGACCAAATTGTAATAAGAACAAGTTCGGGGGCCTAATGTCGATATTGAAAGGAAAGAAAATCGGGGAGAGAGAAAAGAAAGAAGGAAGAAGAAGGAAGGGAAGAAAGGGAGGAGAGAGGGGCGCCGGCCCATGGTGGACTGACCGGAGGCCGGGCCGAGGGCGCTGACGTCAAGGAGCGCACGCCAACCATGAGCACGATGGTGGCGGTGGAGGTACCGGCAGTCGCAAGAAGGCAGCGGCTTCCGGGCGGCATTCCGGCCATTTCCGGCCGATCTTGGTGGTGATCGGCTCCCCTTGGAGAGAGCTTCCTTTTGGCGGCAACGGCGTCGATTTTGGTGGCCGGAGGAGAGAGTTCTGGCGAAATGGAGGCAACCGAGGTTTTTCAGCTTTTTCGGCGAGCTTCGGCGGAGGATGGACGATCGGAGGACATATCCCGACTCTCCTTAGCTCAAGCTTCGCGATGGCACCGGTTTGGTGGCGATCGGGCTCCGTTTGCAAATCGACGGTCGAGATCGTCTGCAAATCTCTCCGGATGATCGGGTGTTAGATCGGAAAATCGGAAGCGGGAATCATCATCAGCGCGTCGTTGTGAGTCCGATGGTGTGTCTAGATCGTCGATCGGACTCCAACGGCCGGAGGCGAGTCGACCGAGCGTCTCGGTAATTTTTCTCTGGCCGTTGATCTTAGAAATCCTTTGATTTTAAATTTGTGTTTATTGGGTTATATTGAGTATTTGATGATATTTGTGAGTCATAAATAATTGTCTGTCAGTTTGCTTGCCTCGTATTTTGTGCTGTGTGTCAGAGTCGGGAAATAGTGAAGTTTGGGGACCCGACTCCCGTTGTTTAAATTGTTGGATATTTGAAGTGTTCTTCTGGCAGGTCCTGGACCCATTTTTACGGGGGGTAATGTTCGTGTTGTAGGGGAGGTTCTGCCGGATTTTCGGTAGAATTCTCCTGAGTCGAGATTCTTTGATAGTCAGTCCTAGGAGTCTAGACCTAGGATTAAAGATCGATTGTTTCAGCGTTTTGATAAATTGTTTTCCGTGATTAGATGATCTGTCTGTTCGGCTCGCTCCAACTGAGGCACCGGAGCAGAGCTAGGAGGTCGCCCAATTCTGTGAGTTAAAGTCATTTAATCATTGCACTATTGCTAAGTTTGATTTTAATATGCTATTTTGAAAGTTCATTGTAACACCCGGAATTTTTATATATTTAATAATGAGTTTTTATTTAAGTTAATTTTAGCTTCATTATTATTGGGTTTAATTTGAAATGATTTAATGAAAAATTTAATATTAATCAAATAAATGAGTTATTTTCTATACCCAATTAGTTTGAAATTTTAAGAAATTATTCAAGTAAATTATTTGAGAAATCATTATATTTTGGCTATTCAAATTTTCCCAAATGCATATTTATGTAAGTAAAATTATATATTGGAAAATTTTGGAAGAAATTATAAAGGATGTTTTTATAAAAGAATTTTGGGAAAATTGGTATTATAATTGATTAGTAGTATTAAATTTTGAGTTGGAAATTGATTATTTAATTTAATTGTGTGTTAGGACTAAATTGAAAATTTATTTTGGAATAAGGATTGAAAGTATAATGTTATTTTTATGGGGTTTTAATGGAAATTTGTGAGCTTGGTATTTTTGTAAATAAATATGCTCGTGGGGGTATTTTTGTAATTGTGTATTTTCAATAATTCGGATTTGGCCCAAATTAAATAGTTAGGGGCTTAATTGAAAGGCTAAAAAGAAGTTTGGGGGTTAAATTAGAATTCTGCAGGATGGAATTGTAAGTAATTAAGAAAGTTGAAGGATCAAATTGTAATAAGGAAAAGTTCAGGGGTCAAATGTCGATATTGAAAGGAATGGAAATCGGGGAGAGAGAAAAGAAAGAAGGAAGAAGAAGAAAGGGAGGAGAGAGCGGCGTCGGTTTTGGTGGCCGGAGGAGAGAGTTCCGGCGAAGTGGAGGCAGCCGCATTTTTGGGCTTTTCCGGCGAGCTCCAGCGGAGGATGGATGATCGGAGGATGTATCCCGACTCTCCTCGGCTCAAGCTTCGCGATGGCACCAGTTTGGTAGCGATCGGGCTTCGTTTCCGAATCGACGGTCGAGATCGTCCGCAAATCTCTCCGGATGATCGGGTGTCAGATCGGAAAATCGGAAGGAGATCGCCTTCGTCGTTGAGTCCGATGGTGTGTTCGGATCGCCGATCGGACTCCCGGCCGGAAGTAGTCGACCGAGCGATCGAGCGCCCTGTAATTATCTTTGGCCCGTTAATTTTGGAATTCTTGGTTTAATTGTGTCTAATGGTTTATATTGAGTACTTGATGATATTTGTGAGTCAAAATAATTGTCCGCCGTTGCCCGCCTTGTGTTTTGCTGTGGCGAGTCGGAAATAGTGAAGTTTGGAGACCCGACTCCGTTGTTTAAATTGTTGGATATTTGGAGTGTTTTTCCGGCAGTCCTGGACCCGTTTTTACGGGGGGTAATGTTCGTGTTGTAAGGGAGGTTCACGGATTTTCTAGAATTCTCCGAGTCGAGATTCTGCATACAACATGTGAATCTAGACCTAGGATCTATTGTAATTGTTTCATCATTTTGATAAATTGTTTAACGTGACTAGATTGTCAGTTCGTTCGGCTCGCTCCTACCGAGGCACCGGAGCAGAGCTAGGAGGTCGCCAAACCTGTGAGTTAAAGTCATATATCGCTTACGCACGTGTCATGCATAAAATTTGATTTGCTACTGTGAATATTTATTTGCAATTTCAATTTTTCATTTAATTATTATTATTATCATTTGCATGATGCTTTTAATTACGATTTAAATATGATTTTCCTTTATTACCAATTTTAATATTGCATGATGACTCAGGATGGGACGGCAGTAGAACATAGGAGTTGGATGAGTGTCCCAATATAATCTGAGAGAGATAGGGAAAGGGTAAAGAGGTAAAAATTTTAAGAAAGAAAGATTAGGACCTGCCCTGGTCGAGCATCGCTCTCTGGGCTTAGTAGAGTGACGTTGCCGGAGTAAAGGTCCCTGGTCGAGCATTGCTCTCTGGGCGCCGACTTATTTGGAAATTTAAGTGACCAGACTGGAGGTAAGGTCCCTGGTCGAGCTAAGCTCTCTGGGCGCCAGTCTTATTGGATAAGAGAGCCGAAAGGCTAAGGCTGAGAGTTAAGTGACCGAACTGGAGGTAAGGTCCCCGGTCGAGCTTTGCTCTCTGGGCGCCAGTCCTGTTGGAATGAGAGGTTTGAGATGATAGAGTTGAGGTTAGTTGAGACATAAGTGTTGAAATAATCGAGATTTTAGAGTTGGGATTAGAGTTCTACTGAAGTACTCCGTCCCGTTGCATGTGGAATAATTTTTGTTTAAGCATGGCATGACACATATGTCTTAACATGACACGTATGGTTCGCGTGATTTATTAATTATTTTAAAATTAAATAAGGTGCAGCACTAATTTAATACCCGAATTTTTTCTTTTAACAATGATAATATTAATAATAATTAATAAACGAGTTTTTATTTAAAATAATTTTACTTTATTTTTATTTGGTTTCAATTGGAATGACTTAAATGGAAATTTTAATGCTAGACAAATAAGGGAGTTATTTTCTATATCCAATTAGTTTGATTTTTAAGAAATTAATTAAGTAAATTCTTTGGGAAATGAATTATATTTTTGGTTATTCAAAGTTTTGCCCCAAATGAATATTATTTAAATTAAATTCTATATTTGAGAGTTATGGAAGAATTAGTAAAGGATATTTTATAAAAGAATTATTGGAGAAAAGGGCATTTTAATTAGCTAATTGATACGAACTCGAACCGGATACGTTCAAACACCAAGATAAGTAATGGTGAGAAAATCAAACTGATAAACGCTCTCCCTATTTAAGAGGAAGCACCCTTACCAATAAGTTCGAATTTGTCGCTCCAAGATCTAACTTGAAAGTTTGCAATTGATTATGGAACTAACAAACTTAGCAATAGAACTACTAAGCCCTTTAGTTATAAATAGATGAAGAATGTTCAAACAACTCAAGAAACTAATAAAAAGTTAATTGATTGATCAAACATGTAGATGTGAAACTAAATCAAACAAGTTAATTTAATCTCAAGAAATTCAATAAGGAACACCTTAAGGAATAAGAGTTAACAACTCAAATAAAACTTCATTCAGAAATGTATATTGATCTTATGTCCTTTAGCCGAAATACATAGCTCTATTTATAGAGTCTTGAAATGATTCTAACCCTAAAAAGGACTAAGAGATAAGCAATAAAGAATCAAACCCTAAAAGACTTCTAATGTGCGGCTACCTCCTTCTCTAAGCATAAGTGGTGGCTGCCCTAGGGTTAGGTGAGACCTCCAATGCTTCTAGAAACCCTAATGTGCGGCCCAATGCTTCTAGAAACCCTAGGAAAGCCTGTTGACTTTGATCCCTGATCTTTGACCTTGACCTTGTTCCATGACCAGAAGTTTAAGCTTCATTAATAGCAATTAATGTCACTATCTTCAAGGCGTTGTTATCTTCATTAAAAGCACCATCATTAGCCATCTTCAAAACATGCTCCAAGTAAGAATTTAAGGCTTGCTTGAACTTTTTACTCCTTGCTCGTGTCATTGGTCCTCCATAGGATAGTGGATCCATGCTAGTTGACTTAGATGCATCCTTGGTTGCATCACTAATGGTGTTGATTTAATTGCAAAGTAGTTAGCAAATTGATTAATTAAGTTAATTAAGTGTTAGAATTAAAGTGGTAATTAATTTTGGAATAAGGATTTGACAATATAATTGTTTTAAATTGGGGTTCTCAATGAAAATTTGTATGGTTGGTATTTTTATAATTAAGTGTGTCGGCAAGGGCACTTTGGTAATTTTACATTTAAAAGCAAGAGTAAATAAGTAATTATATATTTTTAATAATTCTAATTTGGCCCAAATTAAATAGTTAGGGGCTTAATTGAAAAGTTAAAGAAAGTTGGAGGGCTAATAAAATTTTTTACAGTAATTAAAAAGTTGAGGGACTAAATGGTAATGAAGAAAGGTTCAGGGACCAATTGCCGATATGTAAGAAAAGAAAGAATGAAAAGAAGAAGAGGATCGATGCGTCGGGAATGAGAGGAAAGGGAGGAGGAAGAAGGATCAGGTCCGTGCAGGTCGTCTGGGGAGCGGCGGAGCTGGCCGACATAGCGGCTGGCGTCGGCGAGTGTAGACGCAGTGGTAGCAACGGCGACAGCAGCAAGCGTGAGGAAGAAGGTAGTGTCTTCCTGACGTTATTCCGGTCGTTTCCAGCATCCTTTGGCGGCGTTTTTGGTCTAAAAATGACCGGTGAGTTGAGGGTTTTCTTTTGGGAGCAGCGACATCGCAAATGGTGGTCGGAGTTAGTAGTTGCAGTGGGGAGAGAAAGTGTAACGCCTATATTTTCTCATCATCCATGTTATGTGCATTTACATTTAATCATTGGGCATATGATGGTATATCAATGATATTTTTATTTTATGAGAACAGATATATATTAATTATAAGTAGAGAATAAGAAGCATGATATTAGATTATTAATTTAGATAAGTTGATTAAGTACTTGGGTTATGTGTATTAAGCCTTAAGACGTAATTGAACCAATAGTTGAAGGTTGGGTAAATAGATTGGACTTAAAAGATACAATTAAAAGTTAGTACCTATATATGGTTAGTAAGAATTAATTTAGGGTGATAAAAATAGTTTAGTAGGTGGTGGCATTAAGAGAGGAATATTGGAAATTGGAACCATGAGCAAGCTCATTTTACCTCTTCATTTCTCTAAAATTCGTACATGGCCAAAAACACAAAATTTGGAATAAGAGAGAGGAGTGGAATACCTAGAAAAACTTAAGATTAAGATAGGATTTTGCCAACTATTGAAGGAGCCAAGCTAAAGCTAAAGGATTTAAGCATATTAGCAACCCAAAAGCTGAAATTGGTAAGTTGTTACTTGAGTGTTATTAATTTGTCATTAGGGTTCTTGATTACAAATTGGAAAAACTTCATTTGATGCTCTCATTGATTAATTAAAGGTCTGATTATCATGAATTAGTAGAGTATTGAATGATTGCATAAAGATTAAGCTTGATTTAAGTTTAAATATGTTAAGATAGAAAACTGTCAAAATTCCAGCAACCTTGATGTTCTGTATTTTAGGCATAACATGGGTTATATAAGTCCAAATTAAGCTTAATTAGTGTCTATGGAAATTTTAAAGAGTCCTCTATAACTTTGTAGTTTTGTGATTTTGCTATTTTTGCCGTTTTGGTTGCTTAAATTGAGCAAACAGATTGCTGCTCGGGTACAACTAGCTGTATGACCCTTGCTCAGTAATTTGAAAATAATTAAATCTATAGAAGTCGGAATTGAGTAATTCTTCTTGGAGATGAAACTATACACATAAATGGATATGTCTATTTAATATGAGATTTTTGTATTAAGCCAATTTTGCCCAGCAATAAATATACCTTGGTACTAAATTCTGTCTAGAAAACAGAAATGTTGGAGATTAGTTTTATGCAATTTATTGATGTTAATTTGAGTTAAATTGGTATTTAACTAGATGGGAAATGTTTATAGGATATTAAAACAGTAATTGAGAGTCTTAGAGGAAGAGTTAGACCTATGAATTAGAGAGGGGATGATCTTGTAATGCATTAGAACTCGCATTTACATGAATATTTGTAATATGCATGAAATGTGAATTGATGAATGTGTTGACAGGTATTCAAAGGCCTGGAAAGGAAGTTGTGGAGAAAGGAGGTTCTTATATGCTAAAGGAATAAGTATATTTTGAGTAAGTAAATAGTTAATATTTGCTATGTTCATATATTTAATCAAATGTTCCGCAAATGGTTGCGTTTGCTTAATATTGTTTATGTTTGAATGACTGAGATGGAAATGATTGGTGTTCAGTGGAACAATTATTATTGCTGAAATATGATATAAGTGAAATGATTGAATTGTGATGTTAAGTGCATATGTGCATGTGAATGGTGGATTCCCCTGTGAAAAAAAAATATATATATAAAGCCTTGGGAGGCTAAAGCCTAGAGAGGCTATAAAAGTGTATAATGTGAGATGAGGCGAAGCAACTTACGTGTGTGATATGTGAGGATGAGGCGGAGCAGCACATTAAAGGGGATCCACAAGCCGTGAGAACTAACCATAATTGTTGAATTGTATTTCTTCTATGATGGTTGTAATGAATTGAGTAGAATGGTATGACTTTATACCTAAACTATGAATATCATGGAAAGTTATGTGATTGGGTGGAAATTGTATTAAGTGTATGTGATATAGATTATGTTGATTATTTATTTACTGAGCTGGAGGCTCACCCCTCTCCAAAATTTTTCTTTTCAGGTTTGTAAATAGTAGTGCATCCGTTGGTTGTATGCGAAGTCTAGCTTTTAGCAGTTCTGTCAAGTTGGGCCAGTTTTGTGAAGTCTCCTCCTAATGCATTCTTGTATGCTTCCTGGCTAATGTTTATTGGTTAGCATGTGATGGGGGTGTTACATTTTAGTATTTTGAATTGAGTAGAATGGTATGACTTTATACCTAAACTATGAATATCATGGAAAGTTATGTGATTGGGTGGAAATTGTATTAAGTGTATGTGATATAGATTATGTTGATTATTTATTTACTGAGCTGGAGGCTCACCCCTCTCCAAAAATTTTCTTTTCAGGTTTGTAAATAGTAGTGCATCCGTTGGTTGTATGCGAAGTCTAGCTTTTAGCAGTTCTGTCAAGTTGGGCCAGTTTTGTGAAGTCTCCTCCTGATGCATTCTTGTATGCTTCCTGGCTAATGTTTATTGGTTAGCATGTGATGGGGGAGTTACATTTTAGTATTTTGAATTGAGTAGAATGGTATGACTTTATACCTAAACTATGAATATCATGGAAAGTTATGTGATTGGGTGGAAATTGTATTAAGTGTATGTGATATAGATTATGTTGATTATTTATTTACTGAGCTGGAGGCTCACCCCTCTCCAAAATTTTTCTTTTCAGGTTTGTAAATAGTAGTGCATCCGTTGGTTGTATGCGAAGTCTAGCTTTTAGCAGTTCTGTCAAGTTGGGCCAGTTTTGTGAAGTCTCCTCCTGATGCATTCTTGTATGCTTCCTGGCTAATGTTTATTGGTTAGCATGTGATGGGGGTGTTACAGAAAGTGGGTGGCAGCCGGATTTTTTTATTTTTTTAGTGAGCTCTGGCGAATTTTGGCCGATCGGAGGGCATCTCCGGACTCTCCTCAGCTCAAGCTTTCCATTGGCACCGGTTTTATGGCGATTGGACTCCGTTCAAAAATCGACGGCCGAGGTCGTCTGTAAATCTCTCCGGAAGATCGGGGGTCAGATCGGAAGTAGGGATCGTCATCAGCGTATTGTTTCGAGTTCGATGGTGCATTCAGATCGTCGATCGGACTCCGATGGCTGGAGGCGAGTTGACCGAGCGATTAAGCGTCTTGATAATCCGTTAGTTCGGCTCGCTCCACCAGAGGCATCAGAGCAGAGCTAGGAGGTCGTCAAATCTGTGAGTTAAAGTCATATGTCTGTTTATATGTGTTATGCTGAGATTTTACGAGATAATTTTGAGTATATGAATTAATATTTTAATCAGTTATTTTAAGGCTATTTATATAATTTTCATTTTTTGCATTATGAATTTAATTATTTCGTGTTGACTCGGGATGGGACGGCTGTAGAGCATGCTATTTGATGAGTGCACCGGTATATGAATCCGAGACTGATAGCACAAGGGTAAAAGGGTAGATTTAAAAAGGTAAATTTAGGACTTGCCGAGCTTAGTAGAGTGTGTTTCCTAGAGTAAAGGTCCTTGGTCGAGCATTGCTCTCTGAGCTTAGTAGAGTGTGTTTGCTAGAGTAAAGGTCCCTAGTCAAGCATAGCTCTCTGTTAGAATGAGAGAGAGTCGAGATGTTAGAGTTGAGATTAGGGTTCTGCTGAGGTACTCCATCCCGTACTATGTGAAAATCATATTTTATTTTAAGCATGGCATAACACGTTTATTTTTGCATGACTTATTATTTATTTCAAATTAAATAAATGTGTTATGGAAGTGTTGTAAATGTTTTTGGATATATGATTTTAACTCACTCTCGCGACTAACAGTCTCAATTTTCATTGTTTTTCAGATCTGTGATTGTTAGTCTTTCTACAGTTCTTATCTAGCAACCCGACTCTTTCATCACCGGGTGATGTAATTGATTTGGTATGTTTGACTTGTAAAATTTTAGATTCTCTACAGTAGAAGTAATAGACTTATCAGTTGTAATTTTATGTAGTTTCACGTCTCGCCTAATTCTTACGGCAGACCGAATTAAATATGTAGAGGTTAATGGCTAAGAAATTGCGACATCAGTGATATTGGATGAGATGAAATTAAGTTAGTGATGGTCAGGCTTATTACGGAATTTGGTGGCCTTACGCCTACCCATTCCCTAGTGCCGGTCACGGGCCCATAGATCGAGTCGTGACACTCGTAAAAGTGGTATATTTATAAATTTGAGAAAACAACCGCGTAAAAGAAGTATAATTCCGAGTTTAAGAAAATAACCTCGTAGAAGGGGTAAATCTTTTAATATGAGAAAACAACCTCGTAAGAGGAGTATATTTATAAATATTAGTAAACAACCCCGTAATGCAGGGATATTTATCAATCGGAGAAAATAACACCGTAATTTTGGTTTATTTGTGAGTATGAGAAAACAGCCCCTTAATTGGGTTAATTTTATAATATGAGAAAACAACCCCATAAAAGGGGTATATTTGTCAATATAAGAAAATAACCCCAAAAAAGTGGTATATATATCTATATAAGGAGATAATCTCGTAAAACATGTATATTTATGAATATGAGAAAAAGATCCTATAATAATGCTAATAATTTAATATGAGAAAATAACCCCATAAAATGGTATATATATCAATATAAGAAAATAACCCCGTAAAACGTGTATATTTATGAATATGAGTGTAGAGGGGTATATTTATAAATATTAGAAAATAACCTCGTAATACGAGGATACTTATCGATCAGAGAAAATAATCCCATAATTTTGGTATATTTGTGAGTACGAGAAAACAACCCCTTAAATGGGTTAATTTTATAATATGAGAAAACAACCTCGTAAAAGTGGTATATTTGTCAATATAAGAAATAATCCCGTAAAAGTGGTATATTTATCAATATAAGAAAATAACCCCATAAAATGTGTATATTTATGAATATGAGAAAACAACCCCGTAAAAGTAGTGTAATTGCAAGTCTGAGAAAACAGCCTCGTAGAAGGGGTAAAATTTATAATATGAGAAAACAACTCCGTAGAGAGGTATATTTATAAATATTAGAAAATAACTCCATCGTACGGGGATATTTATCGATCAGAGAAAATAATCCCATAATTTTAGTATATTTGTGAGTACGAGAAAACAACCCCTTAAATGGGTTAATTTTATAATATAAGAAAATAACCCCGTAAAAGGGGTATATTTGTCAATATAAGAAATAATCCAATAAAAGTGGTATATTTATCAATATAAGAAAATAACCCCATAAAATATGTATATTTATGAATATGAGAAAATAGCCCCGTAAAAGTAGTATAATTTCAAGTATGAGAAAACAGCCTCGTAGAAGGAGTAAAATTTATAATATGAGAAAACAATCCCGTAGAGGGGTATATTTATAAATATTAGAAAATAACTTCGTCGTACGGGGATATTTATTAATCAGAGAAAATAATCCCATTGTGAGTACGAGAAAACAACCCCTTAAATGGGTTAATTTTATAATATGAGAAAACAACCGAGTAAAAGGGGTATATTTGTTAATATAAGAAAATAACATCGTAAAAGTGGAATATTTATCAATATAAGGAAATAATTCCGTAAAACATGTATATTTATGAATATGAGAAAAAAAGACCCATAATAATGTTAATAATTTAATATGAGAAAATAACCCCGTAAAAGTAGTATATTTATCAATATAAGAAAATAACCCTGTAAAACGTGTAGATTTATGAATATGAGAAAACAAACCCGTCAAAATAGTGTAATTGCTAGTTTATGAAAACAGCCTCGTAGAAGGGGTAAATTTTTTAACATGAGAAAACAACCTCGTAAGAGGAGTATATTTATAAATATTAGAAAACAATCCTGTAATATGGTGAAATTTATGAACTTGAGAAAATAATCCCGTAATTTTGGTAGATTTATGAGTATGATAAAATAACCCCTTAAATGGGTTAAATTTATAATATGAGAAAACAACCCCGTAAAAGGAGTATATTTGTCAAAATAAGAAAATAACCCCGTAAAACGTTTATATTTATGAATATGAGAAAATAACCCCATAATAGTGCTAATAATTTATATGAGAAAATGACCCCATAAAAGTGGTATATTTATGAATAAGAAAATAACACCCTAAAACGTGTATATTTATATATATGAGAAAATAACCGCGTAAAAGTAGTGTAATTGCGAGTGCAAAAAAATAACCTCATAGAAGGGGTAAATCTTTTAATATGAGATAACAACCCTGTAAGAGGGGTATATTTATAAATATTAGTAAACAACCCCGTAATACGGGGATATTTATCAATTGGAGAAAATAATCTCGTAATTTTGGTATATTTGTGAGTATGAGAAAACAACCCCATCAATGGGTTAATTTTATAATATGAGAAAACAACCCCGTAAAAGCGGTATATTTGTCAATATAAGAAAATAACCCCGTAAAACGTGTATATTTATGAATTTGAGAAAACAACCCCATAATAGTACTAATAATTTAATAAAGTGGTATATTTATCAATATAAGAAAATAACCTCGTAGAACGTGTCTATTTATGAATCTGAGCAAACAACCCCATAAAAGCAGTGTAATTACTAGTCTGAGAAAACAGCCTCGTAGAAGGGTTAAATTTTTTAATATAAAGAAACAACCTCATAGAAGGGGTATATTTATGAATTTGAGAAAATAATACCATAATAGACCTAATAATTTAGTATGAGAAGTTGACCCTGTAAAAGTGGTATATTTATCCATATAAGAAAATAACCTCGTAAACGTGTATATTTATGAATCTGAGAAGACAACACCGTAAAAGTAGTGTAATTGCGAGTCTGAGAAAATAGCCTCGCAGAAGGGGTAATTTTTTTAATATGAGAAAGCAACCTCGTAGAAGGGGTAAATTTTTTAATATGTGAAAACAATCGCGTAATATGGGGATATTTATGAATATGAGGAAATAACCCCATAATTATGGTATATTTACGAGTATGAGGAAACAACCCCTTAAATGTGTTAATTTTATAATATCAGAAAATAACCCCGTAAAAGGGGTATATTTATTAATATAAGAAAATAACCCCATAAAATGTGTATATTTATGAATTTGAGAAAACAACCCCATATTAGTGCTAATAATTTAATATGAGAAAACGACCCCGTAAAAGTGGTATATTTATCAATATAAGAAAATAACCCCGTAAAACCTGTATATTTATTGATGTAAATCCAAGTTTAAAGCTTAAAGAGATCCAAGATCCATTAATAGTACAAGAAGGCCCAATCACAAGGTCCAAATCCAAGAAACTTCAATAAGCCATATTGGGTTTAATTAGGGACATTTGGAAAGCCCAAGAATTTCAACCCAATAAGGCATCCATGGAGGCCCAAGGAATAATATTTAACTTGGTTTTGTGTTAATAACAATTAGGGTTACATGTAGCCACCATATACAAGTTAATAGGGTAATTAATACTAAGTAATGGCTATCAATGTGGGTAGTGGTTATTAAGAGCCACCATATACAAGTTAATGGAGTAATTAATACCAAGTAATGGCTATTAGTGTGGGTAGTGGTTACTAAGGCCATTTAAGAGTAAAAGTAATCCTATGTGTGTGAGTCTATTTTAGTAGTGTGTGCATGGACTTGTACTCTATATAAACAAGTCCTTTTCTTTCTTTTGAGCATGATTGAATTTGATATATGAATTATAACTTTGTTTGAGTTTTATTATGAGGAATTTTGTCTTTAATTTCTTGCTTGAACTTTGTGACTTATCAAGCTTTAGTCTAGGTTGTGGTGTCAAAATCTAAATCTTTGTTTTCTTGTTATTTATCAAACTTTCTTTTTTATGGCATAAGAGGAAATTCAAAGTCTATCTTAGTATCTTTATCCTTGTTGGTAAAGAGGTTAAGTAGCATCCATCTTCTTACTTCAATCTTTGAACGATCCGAGTTTGTTGATTAAATTGGTAATTTCTAGTTTTCTTCTAATTTAACTTATCATAGTATTTTTGCTATTGGGGAGTTAATTGATGAAACCTACAATTCTCATCATAAGTGGTATCAGAGCATTGGTTCAAGATTGAGGTTTGCGTATCCAAAACTATCTTTTAATTCTCAATATCTTGTGTTCATCTTATATTTTGCACCTTTTGCCACCTATTGTTCTTGTTATTATTTCTTTTTATCTTTATTCTTCTTATCTCAAGATTTTGTTTGCATATATATATAAAAAAAAAGAAGAAATTCATCCATAAAAAAAATTGTTATCTTTGATATTCTTGTGTTAGATCTCAAATTACATAAAAAAAAAAAGAAATTGACTCTTCATATTCCATTGAAATCTATCTTTATAATTCTGTCTCTTTGTGTTCTTTGATGATCTATCTTTGTTTTTCATTTCTATTAGCCTATTTGCTACAAATTGCTCATTTCTTTAAGCCTACCTTATTATTTCTTGTTAGCCTACCTTTTCTCTTTTTATTTATCATTGATTACTACATTCTTGAAATTTTGTTTGATTGAGAAACTTAGTTCATCTAAGAAATCAAAAGGCAAATTTGAGAGGTGAAAGGCAAGAGTGTGAGATCATTAGAAAAAAAAAAGCCCAAAATTGAGTGTAAACACGAGTGGTATACATCAATTTTGAGTGAAACACGTGAGGGAGTGTTGTGAGATTGTCTCTTTCTATTTTCTTTTATTAAAATTTTAGGTTTTACAATCATGTCAAAAGACATAAGAAATGAAGAAGGCTATGATTAAAGCAAATGTGGTAGAAGATTGTGAAGCTACCATGGCAAGGTTCTTGAGAGGGCTAAACAAAAACATTGCTGATGTTGTTGATTTGCAACATTATGTGGAGATTGAAGATATGGTGAATTTGGCCATGAAAGTGAAAAGGCAATTGAAAAGAAAGAGGTATGATTCTAAACCAAATATGGGTTCTTCTCCTTGGAAAAATTCTTGGGGGAAAAATGATGATAAACCTTTTACTAAGTCAAAAGTGGAAGAAACTAAACCTAAAATTGACTTGGGTAATAAGGGAAAGGGTGAGAATCAACCAACCCAAACTAGGGGAATCAAATGTTTTAAGTGTTTAGGTCATGGGCACATTGCTAGGGAATGTCCAAATAAGAAAGCTATGATTCTAAAGGATGGTGATATTGAGTCGAAGAGTGAGGGGGATAGTGATGATGATATGCCTTCTTTAGAAGATTGTAGTGATGTTGAATGTGCTAAGGGAGATAATGTTGTTGTTCAAAGAACATTGAGTTTGCAAAATAAACATGATGTCCATAGGGAGCAAAGAGAAAATTTGTTTCATACTCATTGTTTGATTTCTAACAAGTTGTGCAACATGATTGTGGATAGTGGAAGTTGTACCAATGTAGCAAGCACTTTGCTAGTGGAGAAATTGAAGTTGCCTACTACCAAGCACCCAAGACCATACAAGTTGCAATGGCTTAATGAAAGTGGAGTTGTAAAGGTAAATAAGCAAGTTTTAGTTTCTTTTCAAATTGGTAGATATAAGGATGAGGTGTTGTGTGATGTGTTGGCAATTTTGGCCGGACATATGTTGTTGGGGAGACCTTGGCAATATGATAGAAGGGCTAGTCATGATGAATTCAAAAATATGTATACTTTGACTATGGATGGAAAAAGGTTTAACCTTGGACCATTAACTCCAAAACAGATTTTTGAAGACCAAATGCGCATCAAGCAATAATATGAAGAAATGGGTTCTTCATTGGGAAGGGAAACCTTTGAGAGTAAAGAAAAAGGTGAGATGAGTGAACTTAAAAATTCCAATTCTCTTGACCAAAATGGGAAACACATGGTGAGAGAAAACAAGGAAGGTTCAAATGAAAGAAAAATGAGTGTTTATGCAAAAATGAGTGACGTGAAGGAAGCTATGCTTTTGAGGCAACACATGCTTGTACTTATGTACAAGGAGATTTTGCATATGTTTATGGGTGGCCGACGCATTGTCAAGAAGGTATGCCTTGATCTCTAAACTTGATGCAAAATTATTAGGATTTGAATACATAAAAGATCTGTATTCTAATGATCCTGATTTTGCTAATGTTTATGGGGTATGTGAGAAAGGGGGTTTTGATAAGTTCTATAAGTTTGATGGTTTTCTTTTTCGGAAAAACAAATTGTGTGTGCCATAAAGTTCTTTGAGAGAGTTACTTGTGAGAGAGGCACATAGTGGAGGTTTAATGGGACATTTTGGGATTAAGAAAACTTTGGATGTGTTGGGTGACTATTTCTTTTGGCCACAGATGAAAATGGATGTTGAGAGAATTTGTGAGAAATGCATTACTTGCAAACAAGCTAAATCTAAAGCAATGCCTCATGGTTTGTATACACCTCTTCCCATACCAAATGAACATTGGGTAGACATTTCTATTGACTTTGTTTTAGGATTACCTAGGTCCAAAGGAGGGAGAGATTCTATTTTTGTTATTGTGGAGAGGTTTATCAAAATGGCACATTTCATTCCATGTCACAAGACGGGTGATGCGACCCATATTGCCAATCTATTCTTCAAGGAGATTGTAAGGCTATATGGAGTGCCAAGGACCATTGTGAGTGATGGGGATGTCAAATTCCTAAGTCACTTTTGGAAGACTCTTTGGGGAAAGATGGGGACAAAGCTTTTGTATTCTACAACTTGTCATCCGCAAACGGATGGACAAATAGAGGTGGTAAATAGGACACTTGCAACACTTTTGAGGGCTGTCATCCAAAGAAATTTGAAGAATTGGGAAGAATGTTTTCCACATGTGGAATTTGCTTACAATAGGAGTGTGCATGGTTCAACAAATTTCTTAGCCTTTGAAGTTGTGTATGGATTCAATCCATTGACTCCATTAGATTTGCTACCATTGCCGTTGGACAAAGCTAATTTAGAGGGGAAACAAAAAGCTGAATTCATCAAGACTTTGCATGAGAAGGTGCGTGCAAACATTGAGAAGAAGACACTCCAATATGAAAAGCAACACAACAAAGGGAGTAAGCAAGTCATTTTTTAGCTTGGAGATTGGGTGTGGGTGCACTTGAGGAAGGAAAGATTTTCTAACCAAAGGAAATCAAAGCCTATGCCAAGAGGAGATGGTCCTTTTAGAGTGCTTCAATGCATCAACAACAATGCCTACAAGATAGAACTTCCAAGTGAGTATGGCAATGTTAGTGCTACTTTCAATGTTAGTGGCTTGTCTTTGTTTGATGTAGGTGATGAAGATGATGGAGCTGATTTATGGACAAATCCTTTTGAAGAAAGGGGGAATGATGTGAATCCAAGTTTAAAGCTTAAAGAGATCCAAGATCCATTAATAGTATAAGAAGGCCCAATCACAAGGTCCAAAACCAAGAAGCTTCAACAAGCCATATTTGGTTTAATTAGGGACATTTGGAAAGCTCAAGAATTTCAACCCAATAAGGCATCCATGGAGGCCCAAGGAATAATATTTAACTTTTTTTTGTGTTAATAACAATTAGGGTTACATGTAACCACCATATACAAGTTAATAGGGTAATTAATACCAAGTAATGGCTATCAATGTGGGCAGTGGTTATTAAGAGTCACCATATACAAGTTAATGGGGTAATTAATACCAAGTAATGGCTATTAGTGTGGGTAGTGGTTACTAAGGCCATTTAAGAGAAAAGGTAATCCTATGTGTGTGAGTCTATTTTAGTAGTGTGTGCATGGACTTGTACTCTATATAAACAAGTCCTTTTCTTTCTTTTGAGCATGATTGAATTTGATATATGAATTATAACTTTGTTTGAGTTTTATTGTGAGGAATTTTGTCTTTAATTTCTTGCTTGAACTTTGTGACTTATCAAGCTTTATTCTAGGTTGTGGTGTCAAAATCTAAATCTTTGTTTTCTTATTATTTATCAAACTTTCTTATTTGTGGCATAAGAGGAAATTCAAAGTCTATCTTAGTATCTTTATCCTTGTTGGTAAAGGGGTTAAGTAGCATCCATCTTCTTACTTCAATCTTTGAACGATCTGAATTTGTGGATTAAATCGGTAATTTCTAGTTAACTTATCATAGTATTTTTGCTATTGGGGAGTTAATTGATGAAACCTACAATTCCCATCATTTATGAATATGAGAAAACAACCTAATAAAAGTAATGTAATTGCGAGTCTGAGAAAATAGCCTCATAGAAGGGGTAAACTTTTTAATATGAGAAAACAACCCCATAATACTGGAATATTTATCAATCAGACAAAATAACACCGTAATTTTGGTATTTTTATGAGTATGAGAAAGCAACCTTTAAATGAGTTAATTTTATAATATGAGAAAACAACCCCGTAAGAGGCGTATATTTATCAATATAAGAAAATAATCTCGTAAAACGTGTATATTTATAAATGTGAGAAAACAACCCCGTAAAAGTAGTGTGATTGCGAGTTTGAGAAAACAGCCTTGTAGAAGTCGTAAATTTTTTAATATGAGAAAACAGTCCCGTAATAAGGGAATATTTATCAATCGGAGAAAATAACCCTGTAATTTTGGTATATTTGTGAGTATGAGAAAACAACCCCTTAAATGAGTTAATTTTATAATATGAGAAAATAATCCCGTAAAAAGGGGTATATTTGTCAAAATAAGAAAGAAATCCCGTAAAATGTGTACATTTATGAATTTGAGAAAATAATCCTAGAATAGTGCTAATAATTTAATATGAGAAAACGACCCCGTAAAAGTGGTATATTTCTCAATATAAGAAAATAACTCCGTAAAGTGTGTATATTTATGAATCTCAGAAACAACTCTGTAAAAGTAGTTTGATTGCAAGTTTGAGAAAACAGCTTCGTAGAAGGGGTAAATTTTTAAATATGGCAGAACAACCCCTTAAGAGGGGTATATTTATAAATAGTAGAAATCAACCCCGTAATACGGGGATATTAATCAATCGGAGAGAAGACAATCCCATAATAGTGCTAATAATTTAATATGAGAAAATGACCCCGTAAAAGTGGTATATTTATCAATATAAGAAAATAACCTCCTAAAACGTGTATATTTATAAATATGACAAAACAACCGCGTAAAAGAAATGTAATTGCGAGTTTAAAAAAATGATCTCGTAGAAGGGATAAATCTTTTAGTTTGAGAAAACAATCCCGTAGGAGGGGTACATTTATAAATATTAGTAAACAATCCCATGGGGATATTTATCATTCGGAGAAAATAACCTAATAATTTTGGTATATTTGTGAGTATGAGAAAACAACCCTTTAAATAGATTAATTTTATAATATGAGAAGACAATCCCGTAAAAGATGTATATTTATCGATATAAGAAAATAGCCCAGTAAAACGTGTATATTTATAAATTTAAGAAAACCACTCCAGAATAGTGCTAGTAATATAATACGAGGAAACGACCCTGTAAAAGTGGAATATTTATCAATATAAGAAAATAACCCCGTAAAACGTGTATATTTATGAATCTAAGAAAACAACCCCATAAAAGTAGCGTAATTGAGAGTTTGAGAAAACAACCTCGTAGAAGGGGTAAATTGTTTAATATGAGAAAATAACCCCATAAGAGGGGTATATTTATAAATATTAGAAAACAATCCCGTAATACGGTGATGCAACCAAGGATGCATCTAAGTCAACTAGCATGGATCCACTAGCCTATGGAGGACCAATGACACGAGCAAAGAGTAAAAAGTTCAAGCAAGCCTTAAATTCTTACTTGGAGCATGTTTTGAAGATGGCTAATGATGGTGCTTTTAATGAAGATAACAACGCCTTGAAGATAGTGACATTAATTGCTATTAATGAAGCTTAAACTTCTCGTCATGGAACAAGGTCAAGGTCAAAGATCAAGGATCAAAGTCAACAGGTTTTCCTAGGGTTTCTAGAAGCATTGGGCCGCACATTAGGGTTTCTAGAAGCATTGGGCCCCACATTAGGGTTTCTAGAAGCATTGGAGGTCTCACCTAACCCTAGGGAAGCCACCACTTATGCTTAGAGAAGGAGGCAGCCGCACATTAGAAGTCTTTTAGGGTTTGATTCTTTATTGCTTATCTTAGTCCTTTTTAGGGTTAGAATCATTTCAAGACTCTATAAATAGAGCTATGTATTTCGGCTAAAGGACATAAGATCAATATACATTTCTAAATGAAGTTTTATTTGAGTTGTTAACTCTTATTCCTTAAGGTGTTCCTTATTGAATTTCTTGAGATTAAATTAACTTGTTTGATTTAGTTTCACATCTACATGTTTGATCAATCAATTAACTTTTTATTAGTTTCTTGAGTTGTTTGAACATTCTTCATCTATTTATAACTAAAGGGCTTAGTAGTTCTATTGCTAAGTTTGTTAGTTCCATAATCAATTGCAAACTTTCAAGTTAGATTTTGGGGCGACAAATTCAAACTTATTGGTAAGGGTGCTTCCTCTTAAATAGAGAGAGCGTTTCTCAGTTTGATTTTCTCACCATTACTTATCTTGGTGTTTGAACGTATCCGGTTCGAGTTCGTATCATTTGGTATCAGAGCCAAACTTGTAAGTTGGTTCATTTTTTTCAATTAAAGAGTCTGTCTTCTATTTCATCTCAATTTCTGTTCGCATCATTATAAATAAAAAAAAGTATACTATTTTCATTGCTGCCCGCATACCAAGGCAGATTTCCAAAAAAAAGAAGTAAGGAACGGAAAACTAACCCTAACCATTTGTGTTGGGTAGTTCTTGAAGAATTGACTCTTGATTGATTCATTCCGCAATTCCTTTTAATTAATTGTAGCTGTTCTTCATTCTTATAATTCTGATTTGGGTAATTTTGTTTGTTTTCTCTTAAAAAGCTTTTCTTTTGGGTTAATTGAGTCTTGTTCGATTAGTTGTAAGCTTGTTTTGTTCACACGCTGATAATTCATTTTATTGATTCACGAGTGTTCTATTGAACTTCAGAATTAATAAACGTTAAGAGGTTGTGAAAAACTTATTCTTGTGATTACTAGAACAATTTGATTTAATTTCTATAAGGAATTCAATTCTTTGTGAGTGAAACACGTGAGGGAGTGATCTTTTCTTGTTTTGCCTTTAACTATAAGAAGCCTCCAGAGTATAACACTTGATCACGTCCTTTTTTTTTCTTTCCTAGTCTTTTGGTTTAACCATGTCATCTGAACCATCATTGACTTTGGAATATTTAGCTTATACATTGAGAGATGTAGTAGAACATATGACAAAACAATTTCAAAAACAAGATGACAAATTAACTAGGTTATTGAATGATATGCCTAAAACGTCTAAAGGGGATGGTTCTGATAATGACCAAAAAAGTGAGTCTAAAGGGTCTAGACATAATTTCCAACCCAAAATTGACACTAATTTGGGTAGCATTAAGATGAAAATACCATCTTTTCATGGTAAGAGTGACCCTGAAGTTTATTTGGAGTGGGAAAAGAAGGTTGAAAGGGTTTTTGAATGTCATAACTATAGTGAGTCTAAAAAGGTTAAACTTGCTGTTGTTGAATTTTGTGATTATGCTGCCATTTGGTGGGATCAATTGGTGAGTGGTCGTAGGCGTCATGGGGAACACGAAGTTGGTTCATGGGATGAAGTTAAACGCATTATGCATAAAAGGTTTGTGCCATCACACTACCAAAGGGATTTGTACAACAAGTTACAAAATTTAGTATAAGGTAGTAAGAGTGTTGAGGAGTATTGGCAATCTATGGAGATAGCTATGATTAGAGCCAATATAGATGAGGATAGGGAAGCCACAATGGCAAGATTTCTGCATGGTTTGAATCGTGATATTGCTAACATAATTGAATTGCAGCATTATGTAGAGATGGAGGACATGTTGCACATGGCCATAAAGGTGGAAAAGCAATTAAAAACCAAGAGCAGAAGTGCTGCCCCTAGCTCAAAATGGAGTAGCGCATGGAAAGGGAGCAACCAGCCCCCTAACAAGGGTCGTGAGGCATCAAAGGACATCAAGCCAGCCCCTAAATTTGATGTTAACACTAAACCAACGACGCAAAGTGACCTCAAATCAAAGAAAGTGCAATGCTTCAAGTGTTTGGGGTATGGACATATATCTTCCCAATGTCCAAACAGGCGAACCATGGCAATTCGAGGTGGTGAAGTGGTCTTTGAGAGTGATGAAGAATCCGAACCAGGTGAGGAGGATTACCTAGACATGCCTGAGTTGGAAGAATGTAATGATGTGCAATTGGGTGAGGTTAGTAATGTACTTATAACTTTTAGAGCTCTTAATTTACAACCTATTGATGATGATGCTCAAAGGGAAAACATATTCCATACTACATGTAAAGTACAAAACCATGATGCTAATTGTAGTTTAATCATTGATGGGGGTAGTTGTACTAATGTAGCCAGTGCTATGATGGTTGATAAACTTAGACTTCCAACTACTAAGCATCCTAAGCCATACACCTTGCAATGGCTTAATGATCAAAGTGAGATTAGAGTTACTAAGCAAGTACGGATTGCATTTAGTGTAAAGAAGTATAATGATGAGGTATTATGTGATGTTGTTCCCATGCAAGCATGTTATATGTTGCTAGGTAGACCATGGTTATATGATAGATCTATAATTCATAATGGTCGAACCAATGCATATTCTCTTGTAATGGATGGAAAACCGTATGTTTTGGCACCATTAAGTCCTAAAAAGTTTGTGAATTACAAAAAGTTGTAAAGGACCGAATGGAAGCATATGAGAAAGAAAAAAGAAAGTGTGAGAGTGCACATGAAAAAGAAAAGGTGCACAAGCAAAAGGGGAGTTGTATGGAAAAAAATGAGGGGCGAGAGCAACGAGTGGTAAAAGGAGAGTTTAGCGAGGGTTTGCGCAAGAATGTGAGCAAAAGAACAAGTAAGGCGCAAGAAAAAGGGGAGGCAAGCGAGAAAAAAGTGAGTTTCTTAGTTAGAGAGCGAGACATGAGAAAGGCTTTGAGTGAAAATAGGCAAGTACTTGTACTTATGTATAAGGAGACTTTATTTAACACTAATAATCTTAACTCTTCTCTTCCTAGTGTGTTTGTAAGTGTTTTGCAGGAATATGACGATGTGTTTCCCGAGGAGTTACCTAGTGGGTGGCCACCACTAAGGGGGATAGAGCACCAAATTGACTTTGTGCCGGGGTCATCTATTCCAAATAGACCAGCCTATAGAGTCAATCCCGAGGAGACCAAAGAGCTGCAACGCCAAGTTGAGGAACTACTAAGTAAAGGTTATGTTAGGGAAAGTCTTAGCCCATGTGCTGTTCCTGTTTTATTAGTCCCTAAGAAAGATGGGTCTTGGCATATGTGTATTGATTGTCGTGCAATTAACAAGATTACCATTAAATATCGTCATCCTATTCCTAGGTTAGATGATATGTTAGATGAATTGCATGGAAGTGTTATCTTTACTAAAATTGATTTGAGAAGTGGCTATCACCAAATTAGAATGAATATAGGTGATGAGTGGAAAACAACATTCAAAACTAAATTTGGTTTGTATGAGTGGTTGGTCATGCCTTTTGGCTTAACTAACGCACCAAGTACTTTATGAGACTAATGAACCATGTTTTGCATGCGTATATTGGTAAATTTGTGGTAGTATAATTTGATGATATTCTGATTTATAGTAAGAGCTTTAGTGAGCATGTTGAACATGTTCGGATGGTGTTGATGGTTTTGCATGAGAATTCTTTATATGCTAACCTTGCTAAGTGTGATTTTTGCACAAACAAACTTGTGTTTCTTAGTTTTGTTGTTAGTGAAAATGGAATTCAGGTCGATGAAGATAAGATAAAAGCAATTAAGGAGTGGCCAACACCAAAGAATGTTAGTGATGTGAGGAGCTTTCATGGCTTGCAAGCTTCTATAGGAGGTTTGTCAAGGACTTCAGTACCCTTGCCGCACCACTTAACGAGCTTGTAAAGAAGAACGTGAAGTTTCATTGGGGAGAACAACAAGAAAACACATTTAATATGCTAAAGGACAAACTTACTTCATCTCCCACTCTTTCACTTCCGGATTTTTCCAAAACTTTTGAAATTGATTGTGATGCTTCTGGTGTAGGTATTGGAGCTGTTTTAATGCAAGATGGGAAGCCAATAGCATATTTTAGTGAAAAGTTGAATGGAGCTTGCTTGAAGTATCCAACTTATGACAAGGAATTGTATGCTCTTGTGCGTGCACTCAATGTTTCGTAGCATTATTTGCTACCTAAGGAGTTTGTGATTCACACGGATCATGAAGCATTAAAGCACTTGAAGGGACAGAACAAGTTGAATAAGCGCCATGCTAAATGGAGTGAATTCATTGAAGCATTTCCCTATGTCATTAAGTACAAGCAAGGTAAAGAAAATGTAGTTGCCGATGCACTATCTAGAAGGTATGCTTTACTTGCTTCTCTAGAAATAAAATTGCTTGGTTTTGAGTATATCAAAGACTTGTATGTTGATGACCACGATTTTGGTTCTATTTTTTATGCTTATGAACATGGTGCTATTGATAAATTTTATAGACATGATGGATTTTTGTTCAAAGAAAAACGTTTATGCATTCCTATGTGTTCTATGCGTGAATTGCTTGTGAGAGAATCACATGAAGGTGGTTTGATGGGACACTTTGGTGTTCAAAAGACTTTAGATGTTTTGCATGATCATTTCTATTGGCCTAACATGAAATCTGATGTGAATAGATTATGTGCTAACTGTATTGTATGCAATGAAGCTAAGTCTAAATCACAACCTAATGGGTTATACATGCCTTTGCCCATACCTAATTCTCCTTGGATTGACATATCTATGGATCTTGTGCTTGGATTACCTAGGTCTAAGCATGGGCATGATAGTATTTTTGTTGTGGTGGATAGGTTTTCAAAGATGTCACACTTTATTGCATGTAGGAAAACCGATGATGCACAATATGTTGCTGAATTGTTCTTTAGAGAAATTGTACGTTTACATGGTATGCCTAGAACTATTGTCAGTGATAGGGACACCAAGTTTTTGAGCTATTTTTGGAAGACCTTATGGGGTAAATTGGGAACTAAATTACTTTTTTCTACTACATGTCATCCCCAAACCGATGGTCAAACTGAGGTAGTAAATAGAACTCTGTCACAATTACTTAGGACCATGGTTAAACGAAACTTGAGAACATGGGAAGATTGTTTGCCGCATGTTGAATTTGCATATAATCGTAGTATGCATTCTTCTACTCAATTTTGCCCATTTGAGATTGTTTATGGCTTTATTCCTTTGAGTCCTTTAGATTTGATTGCTTTACCTTTGAGTGAACAAGTGAATTTAGATGGTGCAAAGAAGGCTGAATTTGTGTTGAAGTTGCATGAGCAAGTGCGTGCAAATTTGGAAAGACGCAATGAACAAATCACCAAACAACACAATAAGGGCTGCAAAAGGATGGTATTTGAAGTTGGTGATTGGGTTTGGGTGCACTTCAGGAAGGATAGGTTTCCCAATCAAAGAAAATCAAAGTTGATGCCACGTGGTGATGGTCCATTTGAAGTAATAGAGCGCATCAACGATAACGCATACAAAGTTGACTTACCTGGTGAGTATAATGTTAGTGCTACTTTTAATGTTGCTGATTTGTCTCCTTTTGATTTTGATGAAGGCGTTGATTCGAGGTCGAATCCTTTCAAAGAGGGGGGGAATGATGCAACCAAGGATGCATCTAAGTCAACTAGCATGGATCCACTAGCCTATGGAGGACCAATGACACGAGCAAGGAGTAAAAAGTTCAAGCAAGCCTTAAATTCTTACTTGGAGCATGTTTTGAAGATGGCTAATGATGGTGCTTTTAATGAAGATAACAACGCCTTGAAGTGACATTAATTGCTATTAATGAAGCTTAAACTTCTCGTCATGGAACATGGTCAAGGTCAAAGATCAAGGATCAAAGTCAACAGGTTTTCCTAGGGTTTCTAGAAGCATTGGGCCGCACATTAGGGTTTCTAGAAGCATTGGGCCGCACATTAGGGTTTCTAGAAGCATTAGGCCCCACATTAGGGTTTCTAGAAGCATTGGAGGTCTCACCTAACCCTAGGGCAGCCACCACTTATGCTTAGAGAAGGAGGCGTACGCATTAGAAGTCTTTTAGGGTTTGATTCTTTATTGCTTATCTCTTAGTCCTTTTTAGGGTTAGAATCATTTCAAGACTCTATAAATAGAGCTATGTATTTCGGCTAAAGGACATAAGATCAATATACATTTCTGAATGAAATTTTATTTGAGTTGTTAACTCTTATTCCTTAAGGTGTTCCTTATTGAATTTCTTGATATTAAATTAACTTGTTTGATTTAGTTTCACATCTACATGTTTGATCAATCAATTAACTTTTTATTAGTTTCTTGAGTTGTTTGAACATTCTTCATCTATTTATAACTAAAGGGCTTAGTAGTTCTATTGCTAAGTTTGTTAGTTCCATAATCAATTGCAAACTTTCAAGTTAGATTTTGGGGCAAAAAATTCGAACTTATTGGTAAGGGTGCTTCCTCTTAAATAGAGAGAGCGTTTATCAGTTTGATTTTCTCACCATTACTTATCTTGGTGTTTGAACGTATCCGATTCGAGTTCGTATCATATACGTAATATTTATTAATCGAAAAAAATAACCTCCTAATTTTGGTATATTTATGAGTATGAGAAAACAACCCCTTACATGGGTTAATTTTATATGAGAAAACAATTCCGTAAAAGGGGTATTTTTGTCGATATAAGAAAATAACACTGTAAAACATATATATTTATAAATATAAGAAAACAGCATCGTACAAGGGGTAAATTTTTTAATATAAGAAAATAACCCCATAATACGGGGATATTTATCAACCGAAGAAAATAACCCCGTGATTTTACTATATTTGTGAGTATGAGAAAACAACCCTTTAAATGGGTTAATTTTATAATATGAGAAAACAACCCCGTAAAAGGTGTATATTTGTCAATATAAGAAAATAATCCCGTAAAAGTGGTATATTTATCAATATAAGAAAATAACCCCGTAAAACTTATATATTTATGAATATGAGAAAACAATCCCGTAAAAGTAATGTAATTGCAAGTTTGAGAAAACAGCCTCGTAGATGGGGTAAAATTTATAATATGAGAAAACAACCCAGTAGAGGGGTATATTTATAAATATTAGAAAACAAGTCCGTAATACGAGGATATTTATGGATAAGAGAAAATAATCCCGTAATTTTGGTATATTTATGAATACAAAAAAATAACCCCTTAAATGGATTAATTTTATAATATGAGAAAATAATCCCGTAAAAGGGGTATATTTGTCAATATAAGAAAATAACCCCGTAAAAGTGGAATATTTATCTATATAAGGAAATAATCTCGTAAAACATGTTTATTTATGAATATGAGAAAAAAACTCTATAATGATGCTAATAATTTAATAATTTAATATTAGCAAATAACCCCGTAAAACATGTATATTTATGAATATCAGAAAACAACCCCGTCAAAGTAGTGTAATTGCCAGTATAAGAAAATAGCCTCGTAGAAGGGGTAAATTTTTTAATATGAAAAGATAACCTCGTGAGAGGGGTATATTTATAAATATTAGAAAATAACCCTGTAATACGGTGGAATTTACGAACTTGAGAAAATAACCCCGTAATTTTAGTATATTTATGAGTATGAGAAAACAACCCCTTAAAAGGGTTAATTTTATAATATGAGAAAACAACCCCGTAAAAGGGGTATATTTGTCAAAATAAGAAAATAACCTCATAGAACGTGTAAATTTATGAATTTGAGAAAACAACCCTATAATAGTGCTAATAATTTAATATGAGAAAATGACCCCATTGTAATACCCGAAATTTTTCTTTTAACAATGATAATATTAATAATAATTAATAAATGAGTTTTTATTTAAAATAATTTTACTTTATTTTTATTTGGTTTCAATTGGAATAACTTAAATGGAATTTTAATGCTAGACAAGTAAGGGAGTTATTTTCTATATCCAATTAGTTTGATTTTTAAGAAATTAATTAAGTAAATTCTTTGAGAAATGAATTATATTTTTGGTTATTCAAAATTTTTCCCTAAATGAATATTATATAAATTAAATTCTATATTTGGGAGTTATGGAAGAATTAGTAAAGGATATTTTATAAAATAATTATTAGCTAATAGTGTTGATTTAATTGGAAAGCAGTTAGCAAATTGATTAATTAAGTTAATTAAGTGTTAGAATTAAAGTGGTAATTAATTTTGGAATAAGGATTTGACAATATAATTGTTTTAAATTGGGGTTTTTAATGAAAATTTATATGGTTGGTATTTTTATAATTAAGTGTCGGCAAGGGCACTTTGGTAATTTTACGTTTAAAAGTAAGAGTAAATAAGTAATTATATATTTTCAATAATTTTAATTTGGCCCAAATTAAATAGTTAGGGACTTAATTGAAAAGCTAAAGAAAGTTGGAGGGCTAATAAAAAATTTTACAAGACAAAATTGTTGTAATTAAAAAGTTGAGGGACTAAATGGTAATGAAGAAAGGTTCAGGGACCAATTGTCGATATGTAAGAAAAGAAAGAATGAAAAGAAGAAGAGGATCGATGCGTCGGGGATGAGAGGAAAGGGAGGAGGAAGAAGGATCATGTCCGTGCAGGTCGTCTGGGGAGCGGCGGAGCGGACCGACGAAACGGCTGGCATCGGCTAGTGTAGCGGCAGCGACGGCAGCGGCGACAGCAGCAAGTGCGAGGAAGAAGGTAGTGGCTTCCTTTGGCGGCGTTTTTGGTCTCAAAATGACCGGTGAGTTGAGGGCTTTCGTTTGGGAGTAGCAGCATCGCAAATGGTGGCCGGAGTTGGTAGTTACAGTGGAGAGAGAAAGTGGGTGGCAGCCGGGATTTTTTTATTTTTTCGGTGAGCTCCGGCAAATTTTGGCCGATCGAAGGGCATCTCCAGACTCTCCTCAGCTCAAGCTTTCCATTGGCACCGGTTTCATAGCGATTGGACTCTATTTAAAAATCGACGGCCGAGATCGTCCGTAAATCTCTCCGGATGATCGGGGGTCAGATCGGAAGATCGGAAGCAGGAATCGTCATCAGCGCGTCGTTTCAAGTCCGATGGTGCATTCGGATCGTCGATCGGACTCCGGCGGCTGGAGGCGAGTCGACTGAGCGATTAAGCGTGTCGATAATCCGTTAGTTAGGCTCGCTCCACCCGAGGCATCGGAGCAGAGCTAGGAGGTCGTCAATTCTGTGAGTTAAAGCCATATGTCTGTTTACATGTGTTATGGTGACATTTTATGAGATAATTTTGAGTATATGAATTAATATTTTAATCAGTTATTTTAACGATATTTATATAAGTTTCATTTTTTGCATTATGATTTTAATTGTTTCGTGTTGACTCGGGATGGGACGGCTGTAGAGCAAGCTATTTGATGAATGCACCGGTATATGAATCCGAGACTGATAGCAAAAGGGTAAAAGGGTAGAATTAAAAAGGTAAATTTAGGACTTGCCGGGCTTAGTATAGTGTGTTTGCCAGAGTAAAGGTCCCTGGTCGAGCATTGCTCTCTGGGCGCCGGCTTATTTGGAAACTTAGGTGATTGGATTTAAGGACCCTAGTCGAGCTTCGCTCTTTGGGCACCAGTTCTGTTAGAATGAGAGAGAGTCGAGAGTTAGAGTTGAGATTAGGGTTTTGCTGAGGTACTCCATCCCGTAGTATGTGAAAATCATATTTTATTTTAAGCATGGCATAACACGTTTATTTTTGCATAACTTATTATTTATTTCAAATTAAATAAATGTGTTATGGAAGTGTTGTAAATGTTTTTGGATATATGATTTTAACTCACTCTCGCGACTAACAGTCTCAATTTTCATTGTTTTTCAGATCTGTGATTATTGGTCTTTCCGCGGCTCTTATCTAGCAACCTGACTCCTTCATCACCGGGTGATGTAATTGATTTGGTATGTTTGACTTATAAAATTTTAGATTCTCCACAGTAGAAGTAATAGACTTATCAGTTGTAATTTTATGTAGTTTCACGTCTCGCCTAATTCTTACGGCAGACCGAATTAAATATATAAGGTTAATGGTTAAGAAATTGCGACATCAGTGATATTGGATGAGATGAAATTAAGTTAGTGATGGTCAGGCTTACTACGGAATTTGGTGGCCTTACGCCTACCCATTCCATAGTGCTGGTCACGGGCCCACAGATCGGGTCGTGACACCCGTAAAAGTGGTATATTTATCAATAAGAAAATAACCCCCTAAAACGTGTATATTTATAAATTTGAGAAAACAACTGCGTAAAAGAAGTATAATTCCGAGTTTAAGAAAATAACCTCGTAGAAGGGGTAAATTTTTAATATGAGAAAACAACCCCGTAAGAGGAGTATATTTATAAATATTAGTAAACAACCCCGTAATGCAGGGATATTTATTAATCGGAGAAAATAACACCATACTTTTGTTTTATTTGTGAGTATGAGAAAACAGCCCCTTAATTGGGTTAATTTTATAATATGAGAAAACAACCCCATAAAAGGGGTATATTTGTGAATACAAGAAAATAACCCCGTAAAAGTGGTATATATATCTATATAAGGAGATAATCTCATAAAACATGTATATTTATGAATATGAGAAAAATATCCCATAATAATGCTAATAATTTAATATGAGAAAATAATCCCGTAAAAATGGTATATTTATCAATATAAGAAAATAACCCCGTAAAACGTGTATATTTATGAATATAAGTGTAGAGGAGTATATTTATAAATATTAGAAAACAACCTCGTAATACGGGGATACTTATCGATCAGAGAAAATAATCCCATAATTTTGGTATATTTATAAGTACGAGAAAACATCCCCTTAAATGGGTTAATTTTATAATATGAGAAAACAACCCCGTAAAAGGGGTATATTTGTCAATATAAGAAATAATCCCGTAAAAGTGGTATATTTATCAATATAAGAAAATAATCCCGTAAAATGTGTATATTTATGAATATGAGAAAAAAAAACCCCGTAAAAGTAGTGTAATTGCAAGTCTGAGAAAACAGCCTCGTAAAAGGGGTAAAATTTATAATATGAGAAAACAACCTCGTAGAGAGGTATATTTATAAATATTAGAAAATAACTCCGTCGTACGGGGATATTTATCGATCAGAGAAAATAATCCCATAATTTTGGTATATTTGTGAGTACGAGAAAACAACCCCTTAAATGGGTTAATTTTATAATATGAGAAAACAACCCCGTAAAAGGGGTATATTTATCAATATAACAAATAATCCAGTAAAAGTGGTATATTTATCAATATAAGAAAATAACCCCGTAAAATGTGTATATTTATGAATATGAGAAAACAACCCGTAAAAGTAGTGTAATTTTGAAGTATGAGAAAATAGCCTCGTAGAAGGGGTAAAATTTATAATATGAGAAAACAACCCCGTAGAGGGGTATATTTATAAATATTAGAAAATAACTTCATCGTACGGGGTATTTATTGATCAAAGAAAATAATCCCATTATGAGTACGAGAAAACAACCCCTTAAATGGGTTAATTTTATAATATGAGAAAACAATCCAGTAAAAGGAGTATATTTGTCAATATAAGAAAATAACTCCGTAAAAGTGGAATATTTATCAATATAAGGAAATAATTCTGTAAAACATGTATTTATGAATATGAGAAAAAAAGACCCATAATAATGTTAATAATTTAATATGAGAAAATAACTCTGTAAAAGTGGTATATTTATCAATATAAGAAAATAACCCGTAAAACGTGTATATTTATGAATATGAGAAAACAAACCCGTCAAAATAGTGTAATTGCTAGTTTCAGAAAACAGCCTCGTAGAAGGGGTAAATTTTTTAACATGAGAAAACAACCTTGTAAGAGGAGTATATTTATAAATATTAGAAAACAATCCTGTAATATGGTGAAATTTATGAACTTGAGAAAATAATCCCATAATTTTGGTAGATTTATGAGTATGATAAAACAACCCCTTAAATGGGTTAAATTTATAATATGAGAAAATAACCCCGTAAAAGGAGTATATTTGTCAAAATAAGAAAATAACCCCGTAAAACGTTTATATTTATGAATATGAGAAAACAACCCCATAATAGTGCTAATAATTTAATATGAGAAAATGACCCCGTAAAAGTGGTATATTTATGAATAAGAAAATAACACCCTAAAATGTGTATATTTATAAATTCGAGAAAACAACCGCGTAAAAGTAGTGTAATTGCGAGTGCAAGAAAATAACCTCATAGTAGGGGTAAATCTTTTAATATGAGATAACAACCCCGTAAGAGGGGTATATTTATAAATTTTAGTAAACAACCCCGTAATACGGGATATTTATCAAACAGAGAAAATAATCCCGTAATTTTGGTATATTTGTGAGTACGAGAAAACAGCCCCTTCAATGGATTAATTTTATAATATGAGAAAATAACCCCGTAAAAGGGGTATACTTGTCAATATAAGAAAATAACCCCGTAAAAAAGTTGTATATTTATCTATATAAGAAAATAATTCCGTAAAAGGTGTATATTTATGAATATGAGAAAACAACCCCGTAGAGGGGTATATTTAGAAATATTAGAAAATAACCCCATAATACGGGGATATTTATCGATCAGAGAAAATAATCCCGTAATTTTGGTATATTTGTGAGTATGAGAAAACAACCCCTTAAATGTCAACATAAGAGAATAACCCCTAAAACATAGATATTTTATGAATTTAAGAAAACAACACTATAATAGTCTTAATAATTTAATATGAGAAAACGACCCCGTAAAACGTGTATATTTATGAATTTGAAAAAATAACCCCATAAAAGTAGTGTAACTGCTAGTATTTGAAAACAGACTCGTAGAATTGGTAAATTTTTTAATATGAGAAAACAACCCCGTAATACGGGGATTTTTATCAATCGGAAAAAATAACCTCCAAATTTTAGTATATTCATGAGTATGAGAAAATAACCTCTTAAATGGGTTAGTTTTATAATATGAGAAAACAACCTCGTAAAAGGGGTATATTTGTAAACATAAGAAAACAACCCCATAAAATGTATAATTATGAATTTAAGAAAACAACCCCATAATACTGCTAATAATTTAATATGAGAAAACGACCTCGTAAAAGTGGTATATTTATCAATGTAAGAAAATAATTTCGTAAAACGTGTATATTTATGACTCTTAGGAAATAACACCATAAAAGTAGGGTAATTGCGAGTATGACAAAACAGCCACGCAGAAGGGGTAAATTTTTTAATATGAGAAAGCAGCCTCGTAGAAAGGAAAAATTTTTTGACATGAGAAAATGAACCCGTAATACGGGGATATTTATCAATCGGAGAAAATAACCCCATAATTTTGGCATATTTATGAGTATGAGAAAGCAACCACGTAATAGGGATATATTTGTTAATATAAGAAAATAACCCCGCAAAAGTAGTATATTTATCAATATAAAAAATAACCTCGTAAAACGTGTATATTTATGAATATGAGAAAACAATCCTGTAAAAGTAGTATAATTGCGATTATGGGATAACAACCTCGTACAAGGGGTAAATTTTTTAATATGAGAAAACAATCCCATAATACCGTGATATTTATCAATTGAAGATAGTAACCCCGTAATTTTGGTATAATTGTGAGTGTAAGAAAACAACCCATTTAAATGGGTTAATTTTATAATATGAGAAAATAACCCAATAAAAGGGATATATTTGTCCATATAAGAAATTAACCCCGTATAATGTTTATAAATTTTAGAAAACAACCCCAGAATAGTGCTAATAATTTAATATGAGAGAACGACCCATAAAAGTGGTATATTTCTCAATATAAGAAAATAACTCCGTAAAATGTGTACATTTATGAATATGAGAAAACAACCCATAAAAGTAGTATAATTGGAGTCTGAGAAAACTACCCCGTACTATGGGAATATTTATCAATCGGAGAAAATAACCCCGTAATTTTGGTGTATTTGTTAGTATGAGAAAATATCCCCTTAAATGGGTTAATTTTATAATATGAGAAAACAACACCGTAAAAGGGGTATATTTATCAATATAAGAAAAACAACCCCGTAAAGCGTGTAAATTTATGAATTTGAGAAAACAACATCGAGCAAATAATTTAGTATGATAGGATGACCCCGTAAAAGTGGTATATTTTTCAATATAAGAAAATAACCACCGTAAAACGTGTATATTTTTGAATTTGAGGAAATAACCCCGTAAAATAGTGTAATTGCGAGTCTGAGAAAAAACAGCCTCGTACAAGGGGTAAACTTTTTAATATGAGAAAAACCCCGTACTACCAGAATATTTATCAATTGAAGATAGTAACCCCGTAATTTTGGTATATTTGTGAGTGTGAGAAAACAACCCCTTAAATGGGTTATTTTATAATATGAGAAAATAAACTCGTAAAAAGGGCATATTTGTCCATATAAGAAATTACCTGTAAAATGTGTACATTTATAAATTTGAGAAAACAACCCCAGAATAGTGCTAATAATTTAATATGAGATAACAACCCCGTAAAAGTAGTATATTTATGAATATGAGAAAACAACACTGTAAAAGTAGTGTAATTGCGAATCTGAGAAAACAGCCTTGTAGAAGGGATAAATTTTTTAATATGAGAAAACAATCCCGTAATACGGGGATATTTATCAATCGGAGAAAATAACTCCGTAATTTTGATATTTTTACGAGTATGAGAAAACGACCCCCGTGCTGCGGCACTCCGCCACCACCATATTTGATTCCTCCATAGCCTTTTCCTAACAATCTATTAGTCCCAATACATGTTTTGTATGTGGGCAAATGTCGGGTTCCTGTATTGCATACCCATATTAGTGGAATTCAATGATGTTGTTGTCCTATATTTTGCCTTTGTGCCTCCTTTAGGGCAATCGGTGGTTGTAAGACTCTCTGACACTGCCATTCGCGTTCTTATCCCAGGAGGGAACCCTTGAGACCCTGATGCTGTCCTTAAATGGGTTAATTTTTTAAATTTGTCAGTATAAGAAAATAACCCCGTAAAAGTGGTATATTTACTAATATGATAAAACAAACCCATAAAAATAGTATAATTGTTAGTATGAGAAAACAGCTTCGCAGAAGGAGTAAATTTTTTAATGTGAGAAAACAACCCCGTAATACAGGGATATTTATTAATCGGAGAAAATAACCCCGTAATTTTGGTATATTTGTGAGTATGAAAAAATAATCCCTTAATAGTGCTAATAATCTAATATGAGAAAACGACCCCTAAAAGTGGTATATTTATCAATAATAAGAAAATAACCCCATAAAACATGTATATTTATGAATCTCAGAAAATAACCCCGTAAAAGTAGTGTAATTACGAGTCTGAGAAAAAACCTCGTAAAAGAGGTAAATTTTTAATATGAGAAAACAACCCCCTAATACGGGGATATTTATTAATCGGAGAAAATAACCGCGTAATTTTAGTATATTTGTGAGTATGAGAAAACAACCCCTTAAATGGGTTAATTTTATAATATGAGAAAACAATCCCGTAAAAGGGGTAGATTTGTTGATATAAGAAAATAACCCCATAAAACGTGGATATTTATGAATTTGAGAAAACAACATCGTAAAAGTAGTGTAATTGCGAGTATGAGAAAATAGCCTCGTAAAAGGGAAATTTTTTAATATAAGAAAACAACTACGTTAGAGGGGTATATTTAAAAATATTAGAAAATAACCCTGTAATACGGGAATAATTATCAATCGGAGAAAATAACCTCGTAATTTTCGTATATTAGTGAGTATGAGAAAACAACCCCTTAAATATGTTAATTTTACAATATGAGAGAACAACCCCGTAAAACGGATATTTTTGTCGATATAAGAAAATAACCCTGTAAAACGTGTATATTTATGAATTTGAGAAACAACCCCATAATAGTGCTAATAATTTAATATGAGAAAACGACCCCGTAAAAGTGGTATATTTATCAATATAAGAAAATAACTCCGTAAAACATGTATATTTATGAATATGAGAAAATAACCCCGTAAAAGTAGTGTACTTGTGAGTCTGAGGAAACAGCCTCGTAGAGGGGGTAAATTTTTTAATATGAGAAAACAATCCCGTAATGCGGGGATATTTATCAATTGGAGGAAATAACCCCATAATTTTGGTATATTAGTGAGTATGAGAAAATAACCCCTTAAATGGATTAATTTTATAATATGAGAAAATAAACTGTAAAAGGGGTATATTTGTCAATATAAGATAATAATCCCGTAAAACATGTATATTTATTAATATAAGAAAATAACCCCATAAAACGTGTATATTTATAAATTTCAGAAAACAACGCTAGAATAGGGCTAATAATTTAATATGAGAAAACGACCCCGTAAGTGTAGTATATTTATCAATATATGAAAGCAACTCCGTAAAAAATGTTTATTTATGAATCTGATAAAATAACCCCCGTAAAAATAGTGTAATTGCAAGTCTAAGGAAATAGCCTCACAGAGGGGGTAAATTTTTTTATATGCAAAAACAACCCCGTAATTCGGGGATATTTGTCAATCAGGGAAAATGACCCTGTGATTTTGGTATATTTATGAGTATGAGAAAACAACCCTTTAAATGGGTTAATTTTATAATTTGAGAAAAAAATCCCGTAAGAGGGGTATATTTGTCAGTATAAGAAAATAAGCCCGTAAAGTGGTATATTTATGAATCTGAGAAAATAACCCCATAAAAGTTATGTAATTGTGCGTATGAGAAAATAGCCTTGTATTATGGGTAAATTTTTAATATGAGAAAATAACCCCATAATATAGGGATATTTATCAATCGGAGAAAACAACCCCATAATTTTAATATGAGAAAACAACCCCTTAAATGGGTTAATTTTATAATATGAGAAAACAGCCCAGTAAAAGGGGTATATTTGTCAACATAAGAAAATAACCCCAAAAATGTATATATTTATAAAATTGAGAATACAACATCGTAAAACATATATATTCATGAATCTAAGAAAACAACCCTGTAAAAGTAGTGTAATTGCGAGTCTAAGAAAATAGCCTCGTACAATGGGTATATTTTTAATATGAGAAAACAGCCTCGTCAAAGGTACAGGGATATTTATGAATCTGAGGAAATAACCCCGTAATTGTAGTATATTTATGAGTCTGAGAAAAAAATCTTTCAATGGGTTAATTTTATAATATGAGAAAATAACCCTGTAAAATGTGTATATTTATGAATATGAGAAAACAACCTAATAATAGTGCTAATAATTAATATGAAAAATCGACTCCGAAAAAGTAGTATATTCAGCAATATAAGAAAATAACCCCATAAAATGTGTACATTTATGAATTTGAGAAAACAACCTCGTAAAAGTAGTGTAATTGCGAGTCTGAGAAAACAGCTTCGTAGAAGGGGTAAATTTTAATTTGAGAAAACAACCCCATAATACACGGATATTTATCAACTTGAGAAAAAAACCTTGTAATTTTGGTGTATTAGTGAGTGTGAGAAAATAACCCCTTAAATGGTTTAATTTAATAATATGAGAAAACAATCCTGTAAAAGTTTGTCTATTTAAGAAAATAATCCCGTAAAACATGTATATTTATGAATTTGAGAAAACAACCACGTAAAAGTAGTGTAATTGCGAGTCTGAGAAAACAGTCTCTTAGAAGGGGCAAATTTTTTAATGTGAAAAAATAACCCCGTAATACGGGATATTTATCAATCGTAGAAACTAACCCCGTAATTTTGATATATTTGTTAGTATGAGAAAATAACTCCTTAAATGGGTTAATTTTATAATATGAGAAAACAACCCTGTAAAAGGGGCATATTTGTCAATATAAAAAAATAACCCCGTAAAGTGGTATATTTATATCTATATAAAAAAATAATCCCATAAAACGTGTATATTTATGAATATGAAAAAACAACCCATAAAAGTAGTGTAATTGCGAGTTTGAGAAAATAGCCTCGTAGAAGGGATAAATATTTAATATGAGAAAACAACCCCGTAATACAGGAATATTTATCAATCAGAGAAAATAATCACATAATTTTGGTATATGTCTGAGTATTTGAAAATAACCCCTTAAAATATGTATATTTATGAATATGAGAAAACAACCCCGTAAAAGTAGTGTAATTGCGAGTCTGAGAAAAGAGGCTCGTAGAAGGGGTAAATTTTTGACATATAAAAAAACAACCCCGTAATACGGGGATATTTATCAATAGAAGAAAATAACCCCGTAATTTTTGAATATTTGTGAATATGATAAAACAACCCCTTAAATGGGTTAATTTTATAATATGAGAAAACAACCCCGTAAAAGACGTATATATTTGTCCATATAAGAAAATAACCTCGTAAGAAAACGTGTGTATTTATGAATTTAAGAAAACAACCCCAGAATAGTGCTAATAATTTAATATGAGAAAATGACCTCGTAAAAATGACATATTTCTCAATATAAGAAAATGACCTTGTAAAGGTGGTATATTTCTCAATATAAGAATATAACCCCATAAAATGTGTATATTTATGAATCTGAGAAAATAATCCCGTAAAAGTAGTGTAATTCCGTGTATGAGATAACAGCGTCGTACAAGGGGTAAATTTTTGATATGAGAAAACAACCCCGTAAGAGGAGCATATTTATAAATATTAGAAAATAACCCCTTAATACGGGGATATTTATCAATCGGAGAAAACAACCCAGTAATTTTGGTATATTTGTGAGTATGAGAAAACAATCCCTTAAATGGGTTATTTTTATAATATGAGAAAACAACCTCGTATAAGTGATATATTTGCCAATATAAGAAAATAACCCCGTAAAACGTGTATATTTATGATTTTGAGAAAACTAACACTATAATAGTGCTAATAATTTAGTATGAGAAAATAATCCCGTAAAAGTTGTATATTTATGAATATAAGAAAATAAGTCCGTAAAAATATGTATATTTATGAACCTCAAAAAACAACCCCGTAAAAGTATTGTAATTGCGAGTATAAGAAAACAGCCTCGAAGAACGAGGATATTTATGAATCTAAGGAAATAAAAGTATGAGAAAACAACCCCTTAAATAGATTAATTTTATAATATGAGAAAACAACCCTGTAAAAGGAGTATATTTGTCGATATAACAAAATAACTTTGTAAAATAACCATATAATAGTGCTAATAATTTAATATGATAAAATGATCCCGTAAAAGTGGTATATTTATCAGTATAAAAAAATAACCCCGTAAAATATGTATATTCATGAATCTGCAAAAATAATCCCGTAAAAGTAGTGTAATTGCGAGTCTGAGAAAACAGCCTCGTAGAAGGGATAAATTTCTTAATATGAGAAAACAATCCCCTAATACGAAGATATTTATCAACTGGATAAAATAACCCCGTAATTTGGTCTATTTGTGAGTAGGGGAAAACAACCCCTTAAATGGGTTAATTTTATAATATGAGAAAACAACCCCGTAAAAGTAGTGTAATTGCGAGTTTGAGAAAACAGCCTCGTAGAAGGGGTAAATTTTTTAATATGAGAAAAAAACCATAATAATGCTAATAATTTAATATGAGAAAATAACTCGGTAAAAGTGGTATATTTATCAATATAAAAAAATAACCCCGTAAAACGTGTATATTTATGAATATGAAAAAATAACCCCGTCAAAGTAGTGTAATTGCTAGTCTAAGAAAACAGCCTCGTAGAAGGGGTAAATTGTTTAACATGAGAAAACAACCTCGTAAGAGGAGTATATTTATAAATATTAGAAAACAATCCTATAATACGGTGAAATTTATGAACTTGAGAAAATAATCCCGTAATTTTGGTATATTTATGAGTATGATAAAACAACCCCTTAAATGGGTTAATTTTATAATATGAGAAAATAACCCCGTAAAAGGAGTTTATTTGTCAAAATAAGAAAATAACCCCGTAAAACGTTTATATTTATAAATATGAGAAAACAACCCCATAATAGTGCTAATAATTTAATATGAGAAAATGACCCCGTAAAAGTGGTATATTTATCAATAAGAAAATAATATGCTAAAACCTGTATATTTATAAATCTGAGAAAACAACCGCGTAAAAGTAGTGTAATTGCGAGTGTAAAAAAAACCTCGTAGAAGGGGTAAATCTTTTAATATGAGATAACAACTCCGTAAGAGGTGTATATTTATAAATATTACTAAACAACCCCATAATATGGGGATATTTATCAATCGGAGAAAATAATCCCATAATTTTGGTATATTTGTGAGTACGAGAAAACAACCCCTTAAATGGGTTAATTTTATAATATGAGAAAACAATCCCATAAAAGGGGTATTCTTGTCAATATAAGAAAATAACCCCATAAAAAAGTTGTATTTTTATCTATATAAGAAAATAATTCCGTAAAATGTGTATATTTATGAATATGAGAAAACAACCTCGTAAAAGTAGTGTAATTGCAAGTATGAGAAAATAGCCTCGTAGAAGGGGTAAAATTTATAATATAAGAAAACAACCACGTAGAGGGGTATATTTAGAAATATTAGAAAACAACCCCGTAATAAGGAGATATTTATCGATCAGAGAAAATAATCCTGTAATTTTCGTATATTTGTGAGTATGAGAAAACAACCCCTTAAATGGGTTAATTTTATAATATGAGAAAACAATCCTGTAAAAAGGGTATATTTGTCAACATAAGAGAATAACCCCGTAAAACATAGATATTGATGAATTTGAGAAAACAATACTGTAATAGTGCTAATAATTTAATATGAAAAAATGACCCCGTAAAACGTGTATATTTATGAATTTGAAAAAACAATCCCATAAAAGTAGTGTAATTGCCAGTATGTGAAAACAGCCTCGTAGAATTGGTAAATTTTTTAATATGAGAAAACAACCCCGTAATATAGGGATATTAATCAATCGGAAAAAATAACCCCTAAATTTTGGTATATTTGTGAGTATGAGAAAATAACCTCTTAAATGGGTTAGTTTTATAATATGAGAAAACAACCTCGTAAAAGGGGTATAGTTGTAAACATAAGAAAACAACCCTATAATATTGCTAATAATTTAATATGAGAAAATGACCTCGTAAAAGTGGTATATTTATCAATGTAAGAAAATAATCTCGTAAAACGTGTATATTTATTACTCTCATAAAACAACACCGTAAAAGTAGTGTAATTGCGAGTATGAGAAAACAACCTCGTAGAAGGGGTAAATTTTTTAATATGAGAAAGCAGCCTCGTAGAATGCAAAAAATTTTTAACATGAGAAAACGACCCCGTAATACGGGGATACTTATCAATCGGAGAAAATAACCTCATAATTTTGGTATATTTGTGAGTATGAGAAAACAACCACGTAATGGGGGTATATTTGTCAATATAAGAAAATAACCCCGCAAAAGTAGTATATTTATCAATATAAAAAATAACCCCGTAAAACGTGTATATTTATGAATATGAGAAAATAATCCTGTAAAGATAATATAATTGCAAGTATGAGGAAACAACCTCGTACAAGGGATAAATTTTTTAATATGAAAAAACAACCCCGTAATACCGAGATATTTATCAATTGAAGATAGTAACCCCGTAATTTTGGTATATTTATGAGTGTAAGAAAACAACCCCTTAAATGGGTTAATTATCTAATATGAGAAAATAACCCCGTAAAAGGGATATATTTGTCTATATAAGAAATTAACCCCGTATAATGTGTATATTTATAAATTCTAGAAAACAACCCCAGAATAGTGCTAATAATTTAATATGAGAGAACAACCCGTAAAAGTGGTATATTTCTCAATATAAAAAAATAACTCCATAAAATGTGTACATTTATGAATCTGAGAAAGCAACCCATAAAAGTAGTATAATTGGAGTCTGAGAAAACAACCCTGTAATATGGAGATATTTATCAATCGGAGAAAATAACCCCGTAATTTTGGTGTATTTGTTAGTATGAGAAAATATCCCCTTAAATGGGTTAATTTTATAATATGAGAAAACAACACCGTAAAAGGGGTATATTTATCAATATAAGAAAACAACCCCGTAAAACGTGTATATTTATGAATTTGAGAAAACGACACCATAATAGAGCAAATAATTAAGTATGATAGGATGACCCCGTAAAAGTGGTATATTGTTCAATATAAGAAAATAGTCATCGTAAAATGTGTATATTTATGAATTTGAGAAAACAACCCCATAAAAATAGTGTAATTGTGAGTCTGAGAAAAAACAGCCTCGTACAAGGGGTAAATTTTTTAATATGAGAAAAACCCCGTAATATCGGGATATTTATCAATTGAAGATAGTAACCCCGTAATTTTGGTATATTTGTGAGTGTGAGAAAACAACCCCTTAAATGGGTTATTTTATAATATGAGAAAACAACCTCGTAAAAGGGGTATATTTGTCCATATAAGAAATTACCTGTAAAATGTGTATATTTATAAATTTGAGAAAACAACTCCAGAATAGTGCTAATAATTTAATATGAGATAACAACCCGTAAAAGTAGTATATTTCTCAATATAAGGAAATAACCCCGTAAAACATGTATATTTATGAATTTGAAAAAACAATACTGTAGAAGTAGTATAATTGCGAGTCTAAGAAAACAGCCTCGTAAAAGGGGTAAATCTTTTAACATGAGAAAACAATCCCGTAATACGAAGATATTTATCAATTGGAGAAAATAACCCCATAATTTTTATATTTTTATGAGTATGAGAAACAACCCCCATGCTGTGGCACCCCACCACCACAATATTTGATTCCTCCTGTCACGACCCACTTTGGGGGCCCGTGACCGGCACTAGGGAATGGGTAGGCTTAAGGCCACCGAAACCCGTAGTAAGCCTTACCAACCCGCAAATCCATATATACAATTAACCAAATATAAAGTAGTCATAATTGTCTTGCATAATACATCATCATACTACCAACAGGAGTTAGAATAGTTATATAAATTTTAAAATTTCCTACTGCGGATACTCTAGAGTAAAAATGACAAGTATATAAGTACAAGACAATTACAAAAGTCCGAAGAAGAAGAAGTCGGACTGTCGAATGTGCGATGGCGAAGGTCTTTAACTATCACCGAAAAATTACAAGCCGAGTGAGATAAAATCAAATAATCTAGAGACTATTGCAGTCTTCACAGGAAATATTAATTATTCAAATCCATATATCAAACCCTGAACATAAACAGAAATCATGATGTCATCATACCATAATGAAATAAATAAATAAATAAATAAATAAAAATATCTTTGTTTCTTTTCTTTTCGGGACGAGTGGCTCGGTAGAACCCTAAACCCCAAATTCTAGTAGCCTTTCGGCTCTCTTAATCCAACAGGTCTGGCGCCCAGAGAGCAAGCTCGATCAGGGTCCTTACCTCCAGCCTGAACACTTGAATTCCAAATAAGCCGGCCAGAGAGCATTGCTCGATCGGGGACCTTAACTCCGTAATCAATCGAACTCAGCCCGGAGAGCAATGCTCGATCAGGCGGTACAAATCCATAATAACCTTATATCCATGATCATTACCGGTGCGACGCGTCCCGATGTAACCCATCAAAGGCATGTTCTACAAGCCACATTTCCCAATTCGCAATCATCATATATAATAAATATCATTATCTGATGAACTCAACCAACACATATCGAAATAAAGATTAAAAATTTAAGGTAAAACAACGTGAAATTTGTGAGGGGAAAAATAATAACGTTTATCTTATTATAACATACTAATAATAATATTTATATTATTTCAAATATTAATAATCAAGTGAAATCATTTATTTTGCGATACTAATAATCATATTATGCATAAACTTTCAAAATAGCATATTAAATCGGACTTAGCAATAGTGCAATGATTAAATGACTTTAACTCAACGATCTAACGCGTTCATGATCAGCTCCTACGCCTCGGGTGGAGCTCGGGCGGGAAGGCTGAATTATCTAATAACAAAAGACATACAATTAATAGACATTCGAAATTTTTCCTAACTTAGACCCTAAGGTCATTGCCTAGAATCAAATTGGACTCGAGGATTCTGAAAATTTGATGTGAACCTCCCTAAATTACGGATATTTACCCCCCGTAAAACGGGTCCAAGACCTGCCAAAAACATATCGGACATGCTGGAATTTAATAACAGGAGCCACAAGAATCGCACTAATATTTTCCCGACTCCAAAACACCACAACCCAAACAATTTAATTTGTTTTATTTTTAAACTACCCATCACAAGCAATTAATAGCCACACTAACTTTCTAATATTAAAACAAAATTTTCGAGTCTAAAATAAAATTATACCGAGTTAAAAATTGAAATATTTCACGCGTCCAGGAAAACACCGGGTCCTAATGTGGAATTCAAATCCGGGGAAGCTCAAGTTGCGGGGAGTCCGGGAAGTACAAGAGTTTTGGCCGAAAGTGGCCTAAGGCCGGATCGGGGTCGAAAGTCAGCTGCTCACGCGACACTTCCCAAGGCCGGCAAGGATTTTCCGACGGAGGAGGGTTGCTTCCGGGGTTTTTGGGGATGGGGAGTCCGATTCAGCGTCGGTTTGCGGAAAGGACGGCAGGAGGCCGAACCGACAATGGCGGCCTCCCCCTAGCCTTTGGTCGACGTCGGCGGCCGGAAGGAGCGGGGAGGACTGGAGCGGAGGCAGTGGGGCTGGAGGAAGGAAGGAAAAGGAGAAGGAGAGGGAAGGGAGGGAGGAAGGAAAAGAGAGAGAGGGAAGAGAAAAGAGTGTTTTTTTTTTATATATATATATATTTTTTAAATATATATATATATATATATATATATATATATATAATTATTATTATTACAACTAAGGGTGTTACATTCTACCCCCCTTAGAAGAAAAATTCAACCTCGAATTTTAAACCATGGCCCACTTAGGATTGAAATAAATGAGGGTAGAGGCTTCTCATTTCCTGCTCGATTTCCCAGGTACACTCTTCAGACAAATGATTTCGCCACAAAACCTTGACCATCGGAATAATTTTTGAGCGCAGCTGGCGAACTTGAGTATCCACGATCCTGACTGGCTGCTCCTCGTAAGTCAAATCTTCACCTACTTCCACATGTTGCGGTTGTAACACATGCGAAGGGTCTGAAATATACTTTCTTAACATCGATATGTGGAATACCGGATGCACGTGCGAGAAATTTGGTGGCAAGTCTAGTTTGTATGCCACATCTCCAATTCTGCCAATAATCTCAAAGGGTCCCACATAACGAGGTGCCAATTTGCCCTTCTTGCCGAACCGCAACACACCACGCATAGGAGACACCTTCAAGAATACATATTCCCCAACACTGAATTCCATGTGCTTCCGCTTTGGATCCGCATAACTTTTCTGCCTACTAAAAGCTGTCTTCAGTCGCTTGCGAATAACCGGAATCTTTTCTGAAGTGATCTGAACCAAATCTGGTCCTGCTAACTTCCGTTCACCAACTTCTTCCCAACATGATGGGGATCTACACTTTCGACCATACAAGGCCTCGAAAGGTGCCATTTTGATACTTGCATGATAGCTGTTATTATACGTGAATTCGACCAACGGTAGATACCAATCCCATTGACCACCAAAGTCTATCACGCACATCCGAAGCATATCCTCTAAAGTCTGAAGTACTATCCTTAGGTGCCACGCGTGCTCCTCTTCGCTTTTGGAATAAACCAAGATATCATCAATGAATACGATGACAAAACGATCCAGAAATTCCTTGAACACTCGATTCATCAAATCCATAAAAGCCGCAGGGGCATTAGTGAGTCCAAACGACATCACCAGAAACTCATAATGCCCATAATGCGTCCTGAACGCCGTCTTTAGCACATCTTCACTATGGATCCTTAACTGGTGATACCCCGATCGTAGATCAATCTTGGAGAAATACACCGCTCCCTGAAGCTGATCAAATAGGTCATCGATGCGAGGAAGCGGATACCGGTTACGAATCATCGCCTTATTCAGTTGCCGATAATCGATGCAGAGACGCAAGGTACCATCCTTCTTCTTTACGAATAGAACAGGCGCACCCCAAGGAGACGTACTAGGTCTAATGAAACCCTTATCTAGGAGGTCTTGCAACTGCTCCTTTAGTTCTCTTAACTCGGCCGGTGCCATTCGATAGGGCGACAAAGAAATAGGTGTTGTACCCGGTATCACGTCGATACAGAATTCTATCTCTCTATTGGGCGGCAATCCAGGTAGTTCTTCTGGAAACACATCAGGAAACTCGCAAACCACCGGAACGTCTTCGACATAACCTTCCCTTGCAGAGGTATCCCTAACCAAAGCCAAATATCCCTGGCATCCGCGGCGAAGCATCCGCCTAGCTGTAATCGCCGACACGAGATTCGTGGGAGAAGGTATCTGCTCACCTTTAAAATAGAACTCTGAGTCTCCAGGAATTCGAAAAGTCACTTGCTTCTCTCTGCAGTCCAACATGGCGGAATGCATAGCTAACCAATCCATTCCTAAAATCACATCAAAATCCATTACATCTAAAAGAATTAGGTCAGCAACCAAATCTCGTCCCTCAACAGACACCGGACACGACGGATACACGACATCAGTCTCTAGGGCCTTACTTAACGGCGTAGTGACCGACATCGGGACTGGAAGCCTAACAGGCTGGACATCCAATCTTAAGGCAAAACTAGGCGATACGAAAGAATGGGTAGCCCCAGGGTCTAACAAAACTCTAGCCTCAAAATGACAAACAAGAATAGTACCTGACACCACAGCATTTGAGGCTCACGCATCTTGAGGAGTAAGGGTAAACACTATAGCTTGCCCCCGGCCTAACTGTTGAGATCCTGAAGCTCGACCTTGAACCCTGCCCCCAGACCGGCCTCCTGAAGATCTACCTCCAAAACTACGGCCCTGCTGGCCAACAAACTGAGATCCATCTTGAAAATGTCCCGGGGTTGCAGGAAAAGCTGGTCGGGTCGCACTAGCAGACGAGCCTTGCGGAAAAGCTGGTCGACTAAAATAGCGAGGACACTCTCGAGCCATATGTCCCATCTCACCACACCTAAAACAGGCTCCACTGGATGTTAGGCACTGTCCCTGATGTGACCTACCACACATCCGACAAGTGCTGGCCCCAGAACTAGTGCTGCTGTAGCCTGAACTCTGCCCACTACCACTAAAGTCCTGACCATGTCGAAATACTCGATTACTCCTCCGATTATGCCTGCCCTTTCTTTGGACATGGTGACTTCTCATGCAGTCTCGGTCGCGAGTAACTTCCACTACCATAGTACGGCACGACAGGCTGCGCACTAGACTGACCCTCAACCCTAGAAATTCCACCCCATTTCATCCAACAGTGGAGACAACAGAAGTATACCCATCTCCACTTCGGAGCCATCAGACTTGTTCTCTCCTATCACGGAGACAAGGACTTCCGATTCTGACAAGACTCTCCTTGTTAGATACCCTAGATCTAAATTATGAACATGCCGTAATCGGCTCTATTGCTACAACTTTGAATGCAGGGAGCGTAGTGCTAACATTCTTCCCTAATTTCAACATGTCATTAGAAGATTCACATCTTAGTCGGGGCCTTGAAGGTTCAAGTCCAGACAGTCTTGACCAGTTCTGGATACCATTTCGGCTACCCTTCATCATCAGATGGTTTACAGGCTTCAAGACCATGCAATAAATCTGCAAACTCCAGGTCTCTCTAGTGGATACGCAGTGTTTATCTTTGCTGACAGTGGTCTTACTCCCACCATAGTTCAAACTCCTAGGCAATTGCCTAGAGAAGAACTGGAGAAGTTGATTCCCTCTGTTTGGATCACAAATTATGAGAAGCTTCACCAAAGCTCACAGCCTGTCTAGAAACAAGATCCAATATTCATCAAACAGCTTGACAAGTCTGTCAAGGTTTCATATCTATCATCATCTTCAAACCCTCATACTATCTCTATGATTCAACCGGTACAGAGATCCTATGAGAAGAAAATTCCCATTCACAGCTTCAGGTCAAACGGATGGGAAGTTTATAAAGGCAAGATTAATGGTCATTTCATTTGGGATGTTAATCCCTCCAGATGTGATGTTGGATGTAACTGCCAAGATGATCTGGATGATCTAGAAATCGGATCAAAGGGGACTAAGACTTGGAAAAGAAAACATACATGTTCTAGTCCACCTCGAAATGATGACAAGGATGATGATCAACCTGATTCCATTCAGGTTCCTGCAAAAACCAAGAAAGAAAGACCTTGGATCGGTCTTCCACCAGAGAAGAACAAACCGATGTCCAATGATGACTATCTAAAGAGATGCTTTGAAATATTGAAAGAAGAAGGACTCTTGACTTGTCCTCCTCCTCTAGTAGTTTGCTCCTGTTCTTTTGAACCAGTAAAGATCCCAGAGTCTGTCGCAGTGCCATGTTTTATGGTCAACTCAGAAGAATTTCCTCCTCTGGCGAGGAAAGAAATGAACAGACCAAAGCGCCTGCCCGTCCTTTTATTGTGAAGGATACAGTCCAACCTGCAGGCAGTTTGGCCCCTCTCACCGAGGAAGTTTTGAATCGCGGATAAACAATCTTTGTTGCCCGAATCATTATCTCGGAAAAGATTGACAATAGACTCTCGGAAGTCTATGAAAAACCAGTTCCATAGAAGCTCATGTCACCTCATTCAGAGAAGAAGCCTTACGGATGCACACGAAGCTTTCATCCAGGCTATTTAAACTTGAACAGGAGATGGAACAGATTTTGGCAACTCAGCCTACATCACCTTTATTCTGGCAAAAGGATAAAGAGATCTTAAGGCTGAAAGAGCAACTCCGGGAAATAGAAAGAGATCTTTACCCTTCTAATCAATCTACCTCTTCTCAACTAAATTTTCCCATTGCTACACCACATCCTTTCATGTCCACGGTTATGCCTGTTAAACAATATGCTACTATCTCAGACTTGGTGCCTCGAGCATCCAAACCGGCATCCAAACCTGCAAAAAGGACATCCTCAACTCCCTCATCCTTTCCATCCAAGCCTTCAAAGGATAAAGGACCTACTAAAACACAGATGGCTATACAGCAAAACCCTCCTATCTTTACGGAGTCTACCCCCTCCTCAACTGGGTCGTATATTTCAGATTCAGATCTGTCTAAATTTGAACTACAGCACTTCAGCTCTTCCTCTTCCGATCGAGGAACTGATATCTCTGTATCAACAGCTGAATCTGGAACACAAGGTCCTCATGTGTTGATGAACACACCGCAAGAGCCTGAAATTATAGAAGAAACTCAAGAATTAGAGTCTCTTGCTCCGAACATCCTTTCAAAACCGTAGTTCGGTCCTGGTTCTCTTTAGATACTGTGCCTCCATCACAATGGCGTAACAAGATCTTGGAATTCAATGCTTGGCTTGATCTCCAAATGATAAACCCTCAAGCTAGTCTCCAAGCCTTAATGTAATTCACATCAAGGTTCACTGGCACATTACGGGAATGGTTCTCTCACTTGTCTGAATACCAACAGCTTCAATTTGTTCAACTTGGTTCTATCACTCAAGCTTTAGCACAAATCCATCAACAGTTTCTAGGAGACTACAATTTAATTTTCAGACAAAGAAAACAAGAGTACTTTGATCGCAAATGCTGTTCTATGAAGAGAAAAGATCTAGAAGATCACTATGTTCATATGTCCAAACTCTATTATGAACTCGCCGGGCCCAATAGTGATGATCTCAAATATACTTTTGTCAGCTCTCTGCTTGAAGAAATGCACCCTGAAATTCAACGCATGATGACAGAAACTCACAGAGATATCACTCATATTTCTCTCGGAGAAATCTAGCAATTCACCTTGGCCACTCTAGACAAGATGTGTGAACAGCAGAAACTTTTCAAAAAGATTGCAAAAGGAGAAGCATTGCTAAGAAACTTATGCAACAGGGATTATCTCCAAATCAAATGCAAAGAGAAACACTATGACTGCAGATCAAAGAAGAAAAGACATTATTCTTCTCATTCCAAGGAATCTTCTCATTACAAGCAAAAAAAGGGAAGGAAGATACGCTGGTTCAAAAAGAAATCGACAAACAAGCGTAAATCAGATCGGTGCTACATCTGTGGCCAAAAAGGGCACTATGCAAAGAAATGCCCTAACAAGCCGAATCAGACTGTTGCTCTTCTTCATCAATTAAAAGATTCATGTCCAGAAGATCTATCTGACCATGATCTTGAGTCTCTTTTCTCAGAAGAAGAAATGGCGTCTTCTCAGACTCTATTTGCCATTCCGTATTCAGACAACAACACAAATGATGAAAATTCTTCAGACGAAGGAACATCTATTCTTACTATTGGTCCTGCTCTTCAAGTAAAACAAGAACCACCAGACCATCCATCAATTTCTGAGGATCTACAATGGCTGCAACCTCTACCTTCACCCAATTATATCCTTACAAATATATCTTACTGTTTCCCTGAAATACCTTCTCCAAGAAAAATACCTACACCAGTTCAAACCAACTCCTCTTCCTGTACATCATTATTCATTCCTACTTCTCCAAAAAGTATGGAAAATCCATCTTCACCAGAAGTCACATCAGCACAACCTATTCATCCTGCACCATTGGTATCCATCCATGTCTTACCTGGCAAATATGAAAAACCTATTCTCGTTACTGCTTTGATGGATACAGGATCTCATTGTACGATGTTAAATCCTGATGCTCTGCCTAGTTCAGCATGGAAAAAAAAGATTTATCACTTCACAGCGGCAGATGGCAAAAGTTTTCAGACTACAATGGTCTCTAAACAAAAGATTGGAATACAGTTCTTCCCTGACTGTATTGTATGGATCCACGTCATTGGATCCTATCTATTTGGAAGAGATCTTCTAGTTGGGTTTGATACTTATCATGCGGCAGAAAAATTACAAATCCTGCCAACAGGGCTTAAGTATAAGCGAGAATTTCTCCCTTATACTCAAAATCCCAACCAGTTCTCCATTGCAGAAGTCCCTCTGGACTTTGCTCACTTAAAAGGGTTGTTCATACCATGCTGTGCTGATTCTCATAGAAATTTCTATCACCCTTCTCCACTATACAAGAACCCAGACTTCTTCATCACTCTCCCCTTCAAATTAAATGAAGATGTCAACCCCACTAAAGCCAGCCACCCCGGAATGTCTCCATCTGATTTGGCTTTAGCAAGACAGGAATGCCAAGAACTTCTCCAGCAAGGCTTGATAGAACCTACACGGTCTCCTTGGGCATGCCAAGCATTCTATGTAGAAAAGAGATCAGAAAAATTAAGAGGAAAGAAAAGGCTCGTAATTGATTGCAAGCCTCTGAATCATTTTCTTTCAGATGACAAATTTCCAATTCCTAAAATCTCTTCTCTATTGATTCGTCTTCAAGGAGCAACCTATTTCTCTAAGTTTGATCTAAAGTCAGGATTTTGGCAGTTGGGTATTCATCCTGAAGAAAGATACAAGACCGCCTTCTGCATCCCAGATGCTCAGTACCAGTGGACTGTTATGCCTTTTGGGCTTAAAACAGCTCCTTCTATCTTCCAGAAGGCAATGGTCCGAATTTTTGAATCAATCCTGGATACTTGCATCATTTACATCGATGATATCCTACTTTTCTCAAAGTCGGCTAAAGAGCATGATGATCTTCTCAGAAGATTTCACAGTTTAGTCCATTCCTACGGGATAATGCTTTCAGAAAGAAAGTCTTACATTGGACAGACTGAAGTTGACTTTCTTGGGCTCAAGCTAAAAAATGGGCAGTATGAAGCAGGCTCACATTTAGCTCAAGAATTGCGGCATTTCCCTAGTGAGAATCTATCCAAAAAATAGATCCAACAGTTTCTAGGGATCATCAATTACATTCGAGACTTTATTCCAAAGGCCGCGGCCCATACAAAGGCCCTGACTGCACAGTTGAAGAAAAATGCGGGCCCATGGACTCAAGCCCATACTGAAGCTGTTAAGATATTTAAACAGCTGGCCCAAAAGACTCCAGCCCTCACTATTCCTGCTGATGATGCACAGCTGGTCCTTCAAACTGATGTAAGTGACTATGCTTGGGGCGCTATTCTTCTCCAGAAAAGGGAAAATAAGGAGTCACTATGCAGACACGTGTCGGGACAATTCAAGGACAGTGAACTTCATTATCATTCAAACATCAAGGAGATTCTGGCGGTAAAATATGCAATTCAAAAGTGCGAATTCTTCGTGGCCTCAAGACATTTTATAATTAGAATGGACAATTCTAATTTTCCTCGCATTCTGGAATTCAAGGGACGACAAATCCCTGACAAACAACTGCTTCGCCTGAAAGAGTGGTTCTCCCAATATGATTTTGAAGTACAACACATTCAAGGTGATAAAAATCTTATTCCTGACTTTCTATCCCGATTATCCAAATCTTTTATGGACCCTCCTAGTCCTTCTTTCTTTATCTTTATGGCACAATTCGGTCCCGGACTGTGCACCCAAATCAACCCTGAAGGTATGTCTATGCAAGAATTTGAACTTTGGGTCTATAGACGTATCTTAGCCTTTTATCGGACTATCGCATCAAATCCGGAAGACTTTTCCGCCTCATTTCCTTGGAAACTTTTCCCACTATTACGTAAACGTTTCCTTCAACTTCCGAACAGCCTCGGTATCTCTCGGTACCTCACATGTCCTATCATCTTCCTGTAGAACTACCATTGTTACAAACCTTATGGTTCTTACACAGAGAAGAGAATGAGTCACATCCAGCCTGGCAATTTTTCCTACTATTTGACAATCAACAGGCATGGCAATATAGGCTCAAAAGGTTGGTTAACCAAGCAGGGCTTCTCCACATGGCAGATCATGATAACGCTTTGACCTACCATACCATCCTCTTTCTCCATCAATGACACAACTCAAATGACACTGTTTCAACAGACATTACAGAATGGAGAACTCTCCCCGGACATTTTGAAGAGATGCCCCTTGTCATTAAACATGTTTTACTTCACAAAGGGAATGAGCTAAATCATACAGCCAATGAGGTGATTCCAATCATCAACATGCAAAGACAATCCTCAGATCAAAGACTGTTCACTTCTACTTCTTCAATACACCACCACCAAATAGACAACAATCCGGGTTACATCTTCAATGTCAATGAATCCAGCCTTTCAGGAACCATGGTCACAACTAGAAGAATCTCTTCTCCCAGCCTCACAGCTTTTGGCCCAAATGACACCTTTAAGGCCTTCTAGGCCTTGTCCAACTAGCAGGCCCAACCCATCAAGAAGAAGGCGTCGAAGCTATAGAGATAGTGACTCAGATGATTCTGATGATAACTACTCAGAGTGTGGGTCCACAAACAGACAAAACAAGTGATGTCATGATGCACTCCCAACAGCAAGATTCTATATTATGGTCTCCATCATTAAGAGTCGTTTGGCCTTACATGTTTTGGCCTTATATGTCATTATTAGGGTCTCCATTATTAAAGTCGTTATTATTAAAGTCATTTGGACATATATGTCAGCATGTTTTGGAGTCTTGTAAGAAGGAATATATTCCTTCACATGTGTGATTTAGAGATAAGGATTGAGAGTCATGTAAGATAAGATTGCCAGATGGCAATCTCTGATGGTTGGTATGTATTTCGAGAGAGTTCCTCTTCTTCTATATAAGGAAGAGCTCTCCTTCAAAGGAGGACAGGTGGTCTTGGAAATAAAACCTTATCTTTCTATTACTTTCATGGCTTTCTAATTTCTCTCTATTCTTCTTCTCTATCCTCTGACAATGGACTGTTACGATCTGCTTATAATCCAAAAGGGCTAATTCGGCTAACTCAGGCTATTTGAGATTCAAAAGAAGCAGGAAGACCCCCACGGCAAGGTGTGCCTCTTTGGTCTTAGCTTGAAGAATCTCTCTTGCCTTGAGTAAGGATATTCTCCTGCCTTGAGTTTACAGCATGAGGATTATAGCATGAACAGCTCTCGGCGTCATCTTGGTATTCCTAATTGTTCTTTGCGGCCTGTATTGGTTAGGGAAGCACACGGGGGCGGTTTAATGGGTCATTTTGGGGTGCAAAAGACTTATGATATTCTGATTGAGCATTTTTATTGGCCATGCATGAAACGTGATGTGCATAAATTTGTGGTCAATGCATTCTGTGTTTGAAAGCTAAGTCCAAACTACAACCCCATGGGTTATATACACCTTTACCTATTCCTGATGTTCCTTGGACAGATTTGTCTATAGACTTTGTGCTTGGTTTGCCGAGATCTAGGAAAGGTAGAGATAGTATATTTGTTGTTGTGGATAGGTTTAGTAAAATGGCTCACTTTATCCCTTGCCATAAAAGTGATGATGCTGTCCATATTGCTGATTTGTTTCTTAGAGAAGTTGTGCGTTTGCATGGAGTACCTAAGACCATTGTTAGTGATAGAGATGTTAAATTTCTAAGTCACTTTTGGCGTGTGCTATGGGGTAAGTTAGGAACTAAATTGCTTTATTCTACTACTTGCCATCCACAGACAGATGGACAAACTGAAGTTGTGAATAGGACTTTGATTCAATTGCTTCGTGCTTTGATTTCTAGGAATTTAAAATCTTGGGAGGATTTGTTGCCATATGTTGAATTTGCCATAGCACTTGGCCACTAACCACTCGCTCGCCGGCCGCTTGGGCTCCGCGTTTCAAGTTCGTTATCCTAACCGTCTCCTCTGCTCTACCGGGAGCCTGGCCCCTTCTTCTATCTTATCTACTGCCTTGCTCCTTGGCTCCTACGACTCCACCGCTTGTCTTGCTTCTCGGGTGGCTCGCTTTGAGGGTGCGGCTGAGCAGTGGCTCGTGATCGGCCTATGTTTCACTACACACACTTCACCATTTGAAATTGTATATGGTTTTAATCCTTTAACTCCTATTGATTTCATTCCTTTGCCTCTTAACAAGCTTGTTAGTGTTGAAGGTTCTTCTAAGGCAGATTTGGTTAAAAAGCTACACAAACAAGTTAAAGAGAGAATTGAGAAGCAAAATGCAAAAGTGGCCGAGAGGGTTAATAAAGGACGAATTCCAATGGTATTCCAACCTGGAGATTGGGTTTGGGTGCATTTTTGCAAAGAAAGGTTCCCAAATCAAAGAAAGTCTAAACTAAGTCCAAGGGGTGATGGTCCATTTCAAGTCCTTGAGAGGATCAATGACAATGCCTACAAGATTGATTTGAAAGGTGAGTATAATGTGAGTGGTACATTTAATGTAGCTGATTTGAGTCCTTTTGATGTAGGTGATGAACTTGATTCGAGGACGAATCATCCTAAAGAAGGAGGGAATGATATGGACATGGCCAAGCTTAAAGATGGACTTGATGGAGAGGACAACAAGAAAACCAAAGATAAAGTTAAGGATCCATTGAGCATGCTACAAGGCCCAATTACAAGGTCAAGGTCCAAGAAGCTACATGTTAAGAACCTCCAAGGATTAGAACCACGAACCCTAATGATTATGAACCCGTGAATTACTATCTTAGAAACCCAAGAACAAATTAAGTTTCAAACCCAAGAACCGCTTAAATCAGATTGCAAGGTATGGTTGATCAAGATCAGAACCTAAAGAAAACTAAGTTCTTTAAACCCTAACCCTTAACACGCCACAAGGATAGATCAATTCCTTGATAAGTGGTTTATGCATTCAACAAGAATTCAAGAATTCAAGCAAATATGCAAAGGAAACAACTACTATAATTTTATCAAAATTCGAATTCTTTTTTCAAAACACAACTTAAGGGGCGTTTTTATAGCCACCTAACATAAGAAACCCTAGTAAAACTATTAACCCTAGCTGCCACATAAGAAAAATAGGCAATAACATTGTTCGAACTTAAAGAAGAGATTTATTCAAATATTAGCCCACATTAGTCTTCATGTATTTGGACTTGCAAAATATTAAATAAAGCCCATTCAGATGTGTCTTTACTTGGGCCTATCCTAGCATGACCAATTGAGCTTCCTTGACTAGCCCAATCTTGCATATAGCCAATTAAGGCTTCTTGTAGCTTCTTGGACCTTGACCTTGTAATTGGGCCTTGTAGCATGCTCAATAGATCCTTAGCTTTATCTTTGGTTTTCTTGTTGTCTTCTCCATCGAGTCCATCTTTAAGCTTGGCCATGTCCATATCACTACAAGAAGCCTTAATTGGCTATATGCAAGATTGGGCATCTGAATGGGCTTTATTTAATGTTTTGCAAGTCCAAATACATGAAGACTAATGTGGGCTAATATTTGGGCTGAAATCTCTTCTTTAAGTTCAGAACAATGTTATTGCCTATTTTTCTTATGTGGCAGCTAGGGTTAATAGTTTTACTAGGGTTTCTTATGTTAGGTGGCTATAAAAACGCCCCTTAAGTTGTGTTTTGGGATTCGAATTTTGATAAAAATTATAGTAGTTATTTCCTTTGCATATTTGCTTGAATTCTTGAATTCTTGTTGAATGCATAAACCACTTATCAAGGAATTGATCTATCCTTGTGGCGTGTTAAGGGTTAGGGTTTAAAGAACTTAGTTTTCTTTAGGTTCTGATACCTTGCAATCTGATTTAAGCGGTTCTTGGGTTTTGAAACTCAATTTGTTCTTAGGTTTCTAAGATAGTAATTCACGGGTTCATAATCATTAGGGTTCGTGGTTATAATCCTTGGAGGTTCTTAACACAATCCTAGACACCTGTATCATCTACATAGATGATATCCTACTCTTCTCCAAGTCAGCAAAAGAGCATGATGATCTTCTCAGAAGATTCCACAGTTTAGTCCATTCCTATGGGATAATGCTTTCTGAAAGGAAATCTTACATTGGACAAACTGAAGTTGACTTTCTTGGGCTCAAACTAAAGAATGGGCGATGTAGGCGGGCTCACATTTAGCCCAAGAATTGCTGCATTTCCCCAATGAAAATTTATCTAAGAAGCAAATTCAACAGTTTCTGGGGATCATTAATTACATTCGAAATTTCATCCCAAAGGCCGCAACCCATACAAAAGCCTTGACTGCACGGCTAAAGAAAGATGCGGGCCCATGGACTCAAGCCCATACTGAAGCTGTTAAATGTTAAAACAGCTGGCCCAAAAGACTCCAGCCCTCACTATTCCTGCTGATGACGCACAGCTGATCCTTCAGACTAATGCAAGTGACTATGCTTGGGGCGCTATTCTTCTCCAGAAACGGGAAAATAGAGAGTCACTATGTAGACACGTGTCGGGACAATTCAAGGACAGTGAACTCCATTATCATTCGAACATCAAAGAGATTCTGGCAGTAAAATACGCAATTCAAAAATGCGAGTTCTTTGTGGCCTCAAGACATTTTATAATTAGAATGGACAATTCTAATTTCCCTCGCATTCTGGAATTCAAGGGACGACAAATCCCCCGACAAACAATCGCCTCACTTTGAAAGAATGGTTCTCCCAATATGATTTTGAAGTACAACACATTCAAGGTGATAAAAATCTTATCCCTGATTTTCTATCCCGATTATCCAAATCATCCATGAACTCTGTTAGTCCTTCTTTCTTTATCCTCATGGCACAATTCAGTCCCCGGACTTTACACCCAGACCAACCTGAAGGTATGTCTATTCAAGAATTTGAGCTTTGGGCCTATAGACGTATCTTAGCTTTCTATCAGACTATTGTACCAAATCCAGAAGACTTTTCTGCCTCATTTCCTTGGAAACTTTTCCCCACTATTACGTAAACGTTTCCTTCAACTTCTCGAACAATTCCGGTATCTCGGTACCTCACATGCCTCAGATCATCTTCCTGTAGAGCTACCATTGTTAAAAACCTTGTGGTTCTTACACAGAGAAGAAAATGAGTCTCATCCACCGGCACTTCTTCCCTAATATTTGATAACCAGGCATGGCAATCACCGACTCGGAAGGTTGGTTCATGAAGCAGTCTTCTACACATGGCAAATCATGATAAGGCTTTAACCTATCATACCATTCTCTTTCTCCATCAACGACACAATTTGAATGACTGTATTCCAATCTTATCCTTGGAGATTATTGTAGTTTGGAAACTCTTGCCATCGGCTGCTAGGAAGTGATGAGCCTTTTTCTTCCAGGCCGATTTAGGCAAAGCATCAGAATTCATCATTGTACAGTGAGATCCAGTATCCATTAAGGCAGTGACAGGAATAGGTTTTCCATATTTGCCAGCTAAAACATGGATGGATACCAATGGTGTAGGATGAATGAGTTGTGCTGATGTAACTTTCGGTGAGGATGAACCTTCCATTCTTTCTGGAGGAGTAGGAATGGATAATGGTATAGGAGAAGAGTTGCTTTGGACTGGTGTGAGTATTTTTCTTGGAGAAGGTATTTTAGGAAAACAGTAAGCTATATTTGCAAGAGCATAATCAGGTGAAGGTGAGGGTGATAAGCATTGAAAATCTTCAGGAGTTGATGGAAGATCAGGTAGTTCTTGTTTTACTTGAAGTGCAGGACCAATAGTAAAAACAGATGTTTCTTCATCTGAAGAACTTTCATCATTTGTGCTGGTATCTGAATATGGGATAGCAAATAGAGTCTGAGTAGACGCCATTTCTTCTTCTGAAAAGAGAGACTCAAGATCATGATCAGATAAGTCATCTGGATATGAGGCCTTTAGTTGATGAAGAAGGGCAACAGTCTTCTTAGGCTTATTAGGGCATCTCCTTGCATACTGCCCTGATTGACCACAGATGTAACATCGATCAGATTTTTGCTTGCTTGTTTCTTTCTTTCTGAACCAGCGTAATTTTCTTCCTTTTTTCTGTTTATACTGGGAAGGTCTCTCTGAATAAGAAAAATGCTTCTTCTTCTTTGGCTTGCACGTACAATGCTTATCCTTGCATTTAACTTGCAAATAATCCCGATTGCAGAGATTTTTCAATAGTGCTTCTCCTTTTGCAATCTTCTTGAATAACTTTTGCTGCTCACACATTTTATCCAAAGTAGCCATTGTAAATTTCCAAATCTCTCCAAGAGAGATATGAGTGATGTCTCGATGTGTGTCCGTCATCATTCTCTGAAGGTGTACTTTAGATCATCACTGTTTGGCCAAGCAAGTTCATAATAAAGTTTAGACATATGAACATAGTGGTCTTCAATGATATGGACATGGCCAAGCTTAAAGATGGACTTGATGGAGAGGACAACAAGAAAACCAAAGATAAAGCTAAGGATCCATTGAGCATGCTACAAGGCCCAATTACAAGGTCAAGGTCCAAGAAGCTACAAGAAGCCTTAATTGGCTATATGCAAGATCGGGCTAGTCAAGGAAGCCCAATTGGTCATGCTAGGATAGGCCCAAGTAAAGACACATCTGAATGGGCTTTATTTAATGTTTTGCAAGTCCAAATACATGAAGACTAATGTGGGCTAATATTTGGGCTGAAATCTCTTCTTTAAGTTCAGAACAATGTTATTGCCTATTTTTCTTATGTGGCGTACTAGGATTAATAGTTTTACTAGGGTTTATTATGTTAGGTGGCTATAAAAACGCCCCTTAAGTTGTGTTTTGGGAATTCAATTTTGATAAAATTATAGTAGTTGTTTCCTTTGCATATTTGCTTGAATTCTTGAATTCTTGTTGAATGCATAAACCACTTATCAAGGAATTGATCTATCCTTGTGGCGTGTTAAGGGTTAGGGTTTAAAGAACTTAGTTTTCTTTAGGTTCCGATCTTGATCAACCATACCTTGCAACTGATTTAAGCGGTTCTTGGGTTTTGAAACTCAATTTGTTCTTGGGTTTCTAAGATAGTATTTCACGGGTTCATAATCATTAGGGTTCGTGGTTCTAATCCTTGGAGGTTCTTAACATTTGCATCGTGAGCTTTGGCTCTTAAATCAAAGTTATTTATCCCTTTCTTTAAGTTATTGTTTGTTTTCCTTGAGTTCTTGATATTGTTCTTGAAGTATTCTTGGTATTCTTGAGATCTACATTTTTAGTTCTTGATTCTTGTAGTTTTGATTCCGATTCAAAAAAAAAAAAATGAAACAAGAAAAGAAAAATATCGGATCCGAATTAGCAAAAAAAAAAAAGGAATAGGTCCGATTGGTTTGATTGTCTTTGTTAGTGGAAAAAAACGTATTTGGTGTTGGAAATCATTGTTCTTGGGGTGATTACATAGATATTAGGGTTGTTAAAAGGTTTTGGTGGCCGTTTGGGAAGATTCAAAGGGACATTAAATTCCAATTACCCGAGCCCTATACATACCATCTTATTTGAATTAATTCAGCTCTAAATTCGTTTTTGTCCTTCATTTATTCTCCTCTTTGTGTGTCTTTTGAGTTTGGGCAGATTTGACACATTTAAAGCATAAAGAAAACCTTCTTTGTGATTTTTACTTCCTAAACTGTTCCTTACATGTCTTATACATCAAATTGAAGTTTTAATTCGTTCTTGAGCTTGTTTCCAATGCTGTTAGAGATTTCCATTCGGGTTGAAACTTGATTGCTTGGTTCTTGAACTTAATTTCTTGTTTCTTTCACCTTATTTTCGTTCCTTTTACATGTCCATTAATTCTTTTTGAGTTCTTCATTGTTCTTGATTCATTAAACACTTGTTCTTACACTGTTCCTTCTTTTTTTTTTCTTGACTTTGCGTTTTGCCTCAACTAAGCTTTTTAGATCATAATTCTTGGTGCATTGCAAGCATAGTGAAATAACTTGATGTGTGGTTATTGATTCACATAAGAATCCTTGAAAACAAGCTGAGTGGTGTGAGTTTTCACCCTTGTGTGATCATTCTTGATTGTGCGAAACACGAGTGACCATCCCCATTAATTGAGAGTAAACACGTGAGGGAGTGTTGGTGAGGTCCTTAATTTCCTTCGATTTTTTTTTTTTTTATTATTATTGCATACTAACTTTTATTGCAGCATGTCAAGTGGTTATAGTGGAGGTAATAATGTGCCAACTACTGGCAATACCCGCGGCACAAATGCATGAAAATGAGAGAGTGCAAGGTGATCAACTTGATTCGAGGACGAATCATCCTAAAGAAGGAGGGAATGATATGGACATGGCCAAGCTTAAAGATGGACTTGATGGAGAGGACAACAAGAAAACCAAAGATAAAGCTAAGGATCCATTGAGCATGCTACAAGGCCCAATTACAAGGTCAAGGTCCAAGAAGCTACAAGAAGCCTTAATTAGCTATATGCAAGATCGGGCTAGTCAAGGAAGCCCAAGTGGTCATGCTAGGATAGGCCCAAGTAAAGACACATCTGAATGGGCTTTATTTAATGTTTTGCAAGTCCAAATACATGAAGACTAATGTGGGCTAATATTTGGAATAAATCTCTTCTTTAAGTTCGAACAATGTTATTGCCTATTTTTCTTATGTGGCGTACTAGGATTAATAGTTTTACTAGGGTTTATTATGTTAGGTGGCTATAAAAACGCCCCTTAAGTTGTGTTTTGGGAATTCAATTTTGATAAAATTATAGTAGTTGTTTCCTTTGCATATTTGCTTGAATTCTTGAATTCTTGTTGAATGCATAAACCACTTATCAAGGAATTGATCTATCCTTGTGGCGTGTTAAGGGTTAGGGTTTAAAGAACTTAGTTTTCTTTAGGTTCCGATCTTGATCAACCATACCTTGCAATCCCGATTTAAGCGGTTCTTGGGTTTTGAAACTCAATTTGTTCTTGGGTTTCTAAGATAGTAATTCACGGGTTCATAATCATTAGGGTTCGTGGTTCTAATCCTTGGAGGTTCTTAACATTCAAGGTCTTTTCTTTCATGGAGCAGCACTGTCAAAATATTCTTGTTTTCTTTGTCCGAAAATCAAATTGTAGTCTCCTAGAAACTACGGATCCGGTGCTAGAGCTTGAGTGATGTGAACCAAGTTGAACAAATTGAAGTCGCTGATATTCGGACAAGTGAGAAAACCATTCTCGAATGATCTCAGTCAAATCTTTTGGAGGAAGGAGTGAGCGACGAGAATCGAGGTGCGCCGGATTCGGGACATGGACCATTGGGATCTCCATCATTCCTTGTTCCTCTCGTACGAGGGATTTCTAATGGAACAAGGATTAATATAAGGAATCATGAGAAGGCATTTGACAAGCTTGGTCGGTGCCGTTGATGCGTTGCTCGATAATCAAGCGGGACGAGACGTAAATCCACTCGCGAAAGGGAGAAATCATGTTGTTTTCTATTAATCCAAGCGTAATAAAAGCAGGAACGCAATCGTTTTGATGTTCGGGACGCATACAATGAAGTAATTTGGATCAGAGTATTATTAGGTAGGCCTACACGCATTTCTCCTTATTTTTGTTAAGCTGGCTCATAGAATCTGGGACTACGGTGGACCAGTTAACTCTTCCCTAGTTCTTGATTTGACTTTAATTTATTATTCTTTCTTTATTTATTAATTTGTATTTAGTTTCTAGTTTCTTTAGCTTATGGAATGAGGGATGTCGCACCATAAAAACTGCATGCAACCGAATATTTAAGACTAATGAGCTATTATTTCAGTTTTCTATCTTGTGGGGAGAAGAACAAAGAAGTTGTGATTTCTTTCCTTTCTTTTGTGCCACTCTTTCTAATCTTTGTTCAGTGATGACGGTTTAGTTTTATTTGGGGAGAATAAGCATGGGTGTCAAGTGAAAGCGTATAGTAAGCATAGGCACAAATCCATTGCTTGGACAAATGCAAAGAAATTAATTAGTTGATCATTTGATCGAGCATGGATATCATTCTCGAATGATTTTGATCGAATCTTTATTTTGTGTTCTTTATCTACCCTAGTGTCTTAATCAATTCCATTTGATCCTTACACCTAGCCGTACGGAGAAGAAAGAAAGAACTTGCGATTTCTTTCCTTTCTTTTGTGCCTCTCTTTCTAATCTTTGTGTAGTATGATGGTTTGGTTCTATTTGGGGAGCATAAGCACGAGTGTCGAGTGAAAGCGCGTATAAGCGACAAGCATAGGAACAGATCCATTGCTTGGACAAATGCAAGGAAATTAAATTAATTGATCGAATATTGATATGAAATCAGTTGATCGAGCATTGATATTATTCTCGAATGATCTCGGTCAAATCTTTTGGAGGAAGGAGTGAACGACGAGAATCGAGGTGCGCCCAGATTCAGGACATGGACCATTGGGATCTCCATCATTCCTTGTTCCTCTCGGCACGAGGATTTCTAATGGAACAAGGATTAATATAAGGAATCATGAGAAGGCATTTGACAAGCTTAGCCGTTGATGCGTTGCTCGATAATCAAGCGGGACGAGACATAAATCCACTCGCGAAAGGGAGAAATCATGCTGTTTTCTATTAATCCAAGCGTAATAAAAGCAGGAACGCAATCGTTTTGATGTCCGGGACGCATACAATGAAGTAATTTGGATCAGAGTATTATTAGGTAGGCCTACACGCATTTCTCCTTATTTTGTTAAGTCGGCTCATAGAATCCGGGACTACGGTGGACCGGTTTAACTCTTCCCTAGTTCTTGATTTGACTTTAATTTATTATTCTTTCTTTATTTATTAATTTGTATTTAGTTTCTAGTTTCTTTAGCTTATGGAATGAGGGATGTCGCACCATAAAAACTGCATGCAACCGAATATTTAAGACTAATGAGCAATTATTTCAGTTTTCTATCTTGTGGGAAATAAAAATATGAATTATCGCTCGCGTTCCTTTCTTTTGTGTCTAAATCAATTCGATTTGATCCTTACGCCTTGTCGGAGAAGAACAAAGAAGTTGTGATTTCTTTCCTTTCTTTTGTGCCACTCTTTCTAATCTTTGTTCGTTGATGACGGTTTGGTTTTATTTGGGGAGAATAAGCATGGGTGTCAAGTGAAAGCGCGTATAATCGGCAAGCATAGGCACAAATCCATTGCTTGGACAAATGCAAAGAAATTAATTAGTTGATCATTTGATCGAGCATGGATATCATTCTCGAATGATTTTGATCGAATCTTTATTTTGTGTTCTTTATCTACCCTAGTGTCTTAATCAATTCCATTTGATCCTTACACCTAGCCAGACGGAGAAGAAAGAAAGAACTTGCGATTTCTTTCCTTTCTTTTGTGCCTCTCTTTCTAATCTTTGTGTAGTATGATGGTTTGGTTCTATTTGGGGAGCATAAGCACGAGTGTCGAGTGAAAGCGCTAGATAAGCGACAAGCATAGGAATGATCCATTGCTTGGATAAATGCAAGGAAATTAAATTAATTGATCGAATATTGATATTATTCTCGAATGAAATGAAATCAGTTGATCGAGCATTGATATCATTCTCGAATGATCTCGGTTAAATCTTTTGGAGGAAGGAGTGAGCGGCGAGAATCGAGGTGCTCTTGATTCGGGACATGGACCATTGGGATCTCCATCATTCCTTGTTCCTCTCGGCACGAGGATTTCTAATGGAACAAGGATTAATATAAGGAATCATGAGAAGGCATTTGACAAGCTTGGGGTCTGCGTTGATGCGTTCATCCACTCGCGAAGGGAGAAATCATGTTGTTTTCTATTAATCCAAAGCGTAATAAGCGAGGCGATCGTTTTGATGTCGGGACGCATACAGTGAAGTAATTTGGATCGGAGTATTATTAGGTAGGCCTACGCATTTCTCCTTATTTTTGTTAAGGTGGCTCATAGAATCTGGGACTACGGTGGACGATTAACTCTTCCTAGTTCTTGATTTGAATTTAATTTATTATTCTTTCTTTATTTATTAATTTGTATTTAGTTTCTAGTTTCTTTAGCTTGTGGAATGGGGATGTAGCACCATAAAAGCGCATGCAACTGAATATTTAAGACTAATGAGCTATTATTTCAGTTTTCTATCTTGTGGGAAATCAAAATATGAATTATCGCTCGCGTTCCTTTCTTTTGTGTCTAAATCAATTCGATTTGATCCTTACGCCTGACGGAGAACATTCGAGAATGATATCCATGCTCGATCAAATGATCAACTAATTAATTTCTTTGCATTTGTCCAAGCAATGGATTTATGCCTATGCTTACTTGGTTATACGCGCTTTCACTTGACACCCATGCTTATTCTCCCCAAATAAAACCAAACCATCATCACCGAACAAAGATTAGAAAGAGTGGCACAAAAGAAAGGAAAGAAATCACAACTTCTTTGTTCTTCTCCGCATAATGCGGGCGTAAGGATCAAATCGAATTGATTTAGACACAAAAGAAAGGAACGCGAGCGATAATTCATATTTTGATTTCCCACAAGATAGAAAACTGAAATAATAGCTCATTAGTCTTAAATATTCGGTTGCATGCAGTTCTTATGGTGCGACATCCCTCATTCCATAAGCTAAAGAAACTAGAAACTAAATACAAATTAATAAATAAAAAAAGAATAATAAATTAAAGTCAAATCAAGAACTAGGGAAGAGTTAACCGGTCCGTAGTCCCGGATTCTATGAGCCGCCTTAACAAAAATAAGGAGAAATGCGTGTAGGCCTACCTAATAATACTCTGATCCAAATTACTTCATTGTATGCATCCCGGACATCAAAACGATCGCGTTCCTGCTTTTATTACGCTTGGATTAATAGAAAACAACATGATTTCTCTCTTTCGCGAGTGGATTTACGTCTCGTCCCGCTTGATTATCGAGCAACGCATCAACGGCACCGACCAAGCTTGTCAAACGCCTTCTCATGATTCCTTATATTAATCCTTGTTCCATTAGAAATCCTCGTGCCGAGTGATGTGGAAAAGGAATAGGATCGTTTTTGGAATGAGTTTGAGTACTTTGAATGGTAGGGAACAAATAAAAGAACACGACACTAAGTAAAGCACTCTCAAACTTCTACTCTCAAACACTAAGTAGTAAGAGCAAAAGGGCGTGTAAACACAAAGTAAAACACTTAGAATAATTTCACAAAGAAATCAGATTTGTTTTCTCTTCAACTTCCTCCTAAAATCGACTCACCACAAGGATTCACATTCCCTTGTAACATCCCTAATTAAATGACAAATAAAAGTGCTAAATAAAGAAAATCTTTGTAACAGTATTAAAGGCTGATTACAAAGGTTTTATTACACACTTAAAACTGAAATTCTAACAGCAAATTAAACAAAGAATAACTCCAAAACGTCCACCTTTATGAATAAAGAAAACTGAACATAATGAGCGTGAAATAGAGTAAGGAATAACTCCAAAACGTCCACCTTTATGAACAACAAAAACTGAACATAATGAGCAGCAAATATTCCCCTTTTCAAGCTTTTATTCAACCATCCAATTAAGGCAAGTGATAAAGGTTTGTTTTGATGAGGATCCCATGAAATGTTCTGATCTTTGCTTAGCATTTTCATGCACTAGCAAGGCATGGACCGTAGCATCATTATCTTGCACTTGAGTCATGTGATGGACCTCTTGTTGGACTGATTCCATATCATTCTCCCCCTCTTCGAAAAAGTTTGTCCTCAAACTTTCATTATCAAGGTATGGAGTTAAATCCCCCACATTGAAAGTTGCACTTACACCACCATACTCACTTGGAAGTTCAAATTTGTAAGCACTTTCTCCAATCTTTTCTAACACACGAAATGGACCATCTGACCTAGGCATGAGTTTGTTTTTCCTAAGATTAGGAAAACGTTCCTTCCACAAATGTAACCACACTAGATCACCCTTAGCAAAGGTAGGCTGTTTTCTTCTCTTGTTAGCTCTTGCCTTGTAAACTGCATTCATTGCTTCAATTTTCTCCTTAACTTGAGTACATGTTTTCTGAAATGCTTCCCATCTTTTCTTTGAATCAACATGGACTAAGTCCTTTCTTGGCAATGGAACAAGTTCAACAGGAAGAAGAGGATTAACCCCATAGACCACCTCAAAAGGAGCACGACTTGTAGTTGAAGAAGGTGATCTATTATAGGCAAATTCAGCATGTGCCAACTTGATATCCCAATCTTTCCGCGTTTTACTCACAAGTCCACGCAACAAAGATCCAAGTGTTCTATTAGTCACTTCCGTTTGGCCATCGGTTTGAGGATGATGAGAAGTACTAAAAAGAAGCTTAGTACCTACCAACTTCCATAAAATTCTCCAAAAGTGACTTAGGAATTTAGAATCCCTATCCGAAACAATTGATCTTGGAACACCATGCAAACGAATGATCTCACGAAATACAAGTCAGCAATTTTGGATGCATCATCCGTCTTATGGCACGCAATAAAGTGAGCCATCTTTGAAAATCGATCAACCACCATCATGATGCTATCCTTTCCCCTTTGAGTCTTTGGAAGCCCCACAATAAAGTCCATACTTACACTTTCCCAAGGGGCATCAGGGACGGGTAAGGGATGGTAGAGACCTTTATGGAAGGTACTCTTGGACTTTTGACAAGTAGAACATCTCTCCACCACATGAGTCACGTCTTTTATCATGTGTGGCCAATAAAAGTGTTCATTGAGTATGTCCATGGTCTTGTGAACACCAAAGTGACCAGCAATTCCACCTCCATGGACTTCCCTAATCAAAAGCTCACGAACACCACAGTTAGGGATACAAAGTTTGTTCCCTTTAAATAAGAAACCATCTTGAACTATGAACTCCTGAGTAGGCTTTTGAAATATAGTAGCAAAGTGTTCATCATTCTCATATAAACCTTTTAAATGTTCAAAGCCTAGAACTTGAGTATGGACAGTAGCAAGTAGGTAACGTCTCCTTGAGAGAGCATCCGTAACAACATTGTTCCTTCCCTCCTTATACTTGAATGGAAAGTGAAAGATTGCGGAACTCTACCCACTTGGCATGTCGATGATTCAGCTTTTGTTGGCCATGTATGTACTTCAAGGCCTCATGATCCGAATGAAGAACAAAAGGTTTTGGCCTTAGATAGTGAGACCAATGTTCTAAAGCTCTAACAATCGCATAGAACTCACGATCATAGTTGGAATAATTCAGCTTGGCTCCACTTAGTTTCTCACTAAAGTAGCAAACCGGACGGGCTTCTCTTGAATAAGGACAGCTCCAATACCCATGCCGCTTGCATCACATTCCACTTCAAAAGCTTGTCAAAATCCGGAAGAGCAAGGATGGGTGCATTGCATAATTTTGTTTTGACTTCTTCAAAGGATTTTTGGGCCGCTTCACTCCATTTGAATTCTCCTTTCTTCATTAACTCCGTCGCCGGTAGTTGTTGAGAAGTTCTTGATGAAGATTCTATAGAAAGAAGCAAGGCCATGAAAGCTCCTAACTTCATGAACATCCCTTGGAACTAACCATGTGGAAATGGCCTTCACTTTCTCCTGGATCAACTGTATCCCTTCACTAGAAACAATGTATCCTAGGAAAGAAATACTATTACACATGAAAGTACATTTTTCCATTTTTCCATACAACTTATGAGTTCTCAATTTTTCAAATAAATCTCTCAAATGCAACATATGCTCACTTTCAGATTTGCTATATACTAAAATATCATCTAAGTATACAACAATGAACTTACTGAGAAAAGGTCGAAGTACCTCATTCATAAGTCTCATGAACGAACTAGGGGCATTGCAAAGTCCAAATGGCATGACAAGCCACTCATACAACCCTTGTTTCCGTTTTGAAAGTCGCTCTTCCATTCATCACCTTCTCGAATTCTCATTTGATGGTAGCCACTCCTCAAATCAATCTTGCTGAAAATTCTGGCACCACTCAATTCATCAAACATATCTTGGAGCCTAGGCATAGGAAATCTATATTTGATAGTATGTTCCTTCTTTCTTAGGCACTAAAAGAGCCGGAACAGCAGATGGACTAAGGCTCTCACGCACATAACCTTTCTCCATTAGTTCTTCCACTTGCCTTTGCAACTCTTTAGCTTGCTCGGGATTGCACCGATAGGCTGCTTTGTTAGGCAATGGGGCTCCCGAGATTAAGTCAATTGCATGCTTAATCCCACGAAAAGGTGGCAGTCCTTTCGGTAAATCACTAGGAAACAAAGAGTTAGTGGCATAAGAAACAACATTAGAAATGGGTTTAACAAGAAGTACAAACCCTCCTCCCTCCATTGCACACTCTTTTTAGAACTCTTTCCTCGAAATCAGAAAATTAGGTCTCCTTTCCACCATAGGTTCAACCTTAGAAGGCAAAGGCAACAATCTAATCTTTTTTCCACCCGTGGTAGTAACCGTATATATATTAGAAACACCATCATGTACAGCATTTCTATCAAATTGCCATGGTCTACCAAGCAAAATATGACATGCACTCATAGGCAATACATCACACCAACGTTCATCATGATAATTGCCAATTGTAAATGAAACTAAAGCTTGTTTCTTGACCTTCAAACCAGTTTCATTATTCAACCAATTCAATTTGTAAGGCTTAGCATGATTTCAAGAGGAAGCTTAAGCTTACCGACAAGTTTTGTGGATGCCACATCCGTGCATGATCCTCCATCAACAATCACATCACATGTCTTATCAAGAACCTTGCACCTTGTATGGAAAAGGTTCTCTCGTTCTTCGCATGTCTTTGAGAGGTTCGGAATGTAAGACTCTCCTAACAACTCCACAAAGAGGGTTGTCATTCTCCTCCGCATCATACTCCTCAACATCTTCATTGTTACTTTCGGATTCATAGCTATAAGAATCCTCCTCACCGGGTGAATTGTGAGAATATTCCTTTTGGGCATTCACTAGCAATATGCCCACGTTCTTGGCACTTGTAATAAGTCCTTTTGAATCCTTCTTGCTTAAAACTAGATTTTCCACTTTGAAACTTTGAAGGATTAGTAGAAGAAAGTTGTTTAGAAGAGCTAGAAGAAGACTCACTCTTCCTAAAAGGTATGTATGGTTTATATGGAGTCTTGACGCCACTTGTGTTCGCCTTAGGCTTCTCCTGTTTCACTTGTGCTTCCACCTTCCTAGCTCATCACAACTTCATCAAAAGTAGAAAAGCTCATAAGATCTACCTTGTGAGAGATGGGTTTGGACAGCCCTTTAGTGAAACGAGCAATCTTGAGGGGCTCCTTCTCTTGCAAGTCACACATCAAGCCTAGCCTCTCAAATTCACGAACATACTCATCAACACTGAGATCGCCTTGAGTTAGTCGAGTTAGCTTGACATATTGATCTTGCTCATACTCACGTGGTACCCAACGCCTCTCCATTTTCTTCTTGAGTTTCTCCCATGACTCGATCTTTTCTTTCTCTTCTCTTCGTCTCTTGGCTTTTAGATTGTCATACCAAAGCCCAGCAAGCTTTGTTAATCTAAGGACAACCATCTTACACCTCCTCCTATCATCAAAGTCTTTATAATCAAAGACACTTTCCATTCTTCGAACCCAATCTAAGAAGTTTTCCGGATCACTTGAGCCATCAAATTCAGGAAGTTTCAATTTGAAACTCCTATCTTCTTCTTGAAAATTTCGATAGGTAGGATTCCCATCGGAGCTTGCTGTGTTCTCCAAGTCTCCAACACGTTCTCCCATCTTTAAGGATAGTTCCGCAATGGCATCCATCCTAGCTTCATGTTTCCTCAAATCTCCTTGTAGCTCACGAAGTTGCTTCATGATAGCAGCCAACATTTCAGAATTAGACTGATTGTTTCCATTACAATAGCGTGCAATTTTAATCAACCAAAAAAAAATATCAAACGGACTTCAAAAATTTTGTAACTTTACAATCACAAAACTCTCAAAGAGAAAAACAATTTAAACTCAAGAAACACTCAAAAATCTTCAGGAACAAGGGAGATATGAATCAAAACCTTCGGACTGTTTTCAAAGAACGTAATCTGTTTTTTTCATACGAAACTCACACTCTCCAAAGCCTAAGCTCCGATACCAATTGATGTGGAAAGGAATAGGATCGTTTTTAGAATGAGTTTGAGTACTTTGAATGGTAGGGAACAAATAAAAGAACACGACACTAAGTAAAGCACTCTCAAACATCTACTCTCAAACACTAAGTAGTAAGAGCAAAAGGGCGTGTAAACACAAAGTAAAACACTTAGAATAATTTCACAAAGAAATCAGATTTGTTTTCAACTCTCAATGCCTATAACACTTGACCATGAGTTCTATTTATACTCAACCACTAGAAGAGTTACATGACATAGATAAACTCTTCAACTTCCTCCTAAAAACTGACCAGCCTACAAGGATTCACATTCCCTTGTAACATCCCTAATTAAACAAAGCAAATAAAAGTGCTAAATAAAGAAAATCTTTGTAACAGCCTATTAAAGGCTGATTACAAAGGTTTTATTACACACTTAAAACTGAAATTCTAACAGCAAATTAAACAAAGAATAACTCCAAAACGTCCACCTTTATGAACAGCAAAACTGAACATAATGAGCGTGAAATAGAGTAAGGAATAACTCCAAAACGTCCACCTTTATGAACAACAAAAACTGAACATAATGAGCAGCAAATATTCCCCTTTTCAAGCTTTTATTCAACCATCCAATTAAGGCAAGTGATAAAGGTTTGTTTTGATGAGAATCCCATGAAATGTTCTGATCTTTGCTTAGCATTTTCATGCACTAGCAAGGCATGGACCGTAGCATCATTATCTTGCACTTGAGCTGTGTGATGGACCTCTTGTTGGACTGATTCCATATCACCGAGAGGAACAAGGAATGATGGAGATCCCAATGGTCCATGTCCTGAATCTGGGCGCACCTCGATTCTCGTCGTTCACTCCTTCCTCCAAAAGATTTGACCGAGATCATTCGAGAATGATATCAATGCTCGATCAACTGATTTCATTTCATTGGAGAATAATATCAATATTCGATCAATTAATTTAATTTCCTTGCATTTGTCCAAGCAATGGATCTGTTCCTATGCTTGTCGCTTATACGCGCTTTCACTCGACACTCGTGCTTATGCTCCCCAAATAAAACCAAACCATCATACTACACAAAGATTAGAAAGAGAGGCACAAAAGAAAGGAAAGAAATCGCAAGTTCTTTCTTTCTTCTCCGTACGGCTAGGTGTAAGGATCAAATGGAATTGATTAAGACACTAGGGTAGATAAAGAACACAAAATAAAGATTCGATCAAAATCATTCGAGAATGATATCCATGCTCGATCAAATGATCAACTAATTAATTTCTTTGCATTTGTCCAAGCATTGGATTTGTGCCTATGCTTGCCGGTTATACGCGCTTTCACTTGACACCCATGCACTGAACAAAGATTAGAAAGAGTGGCACAAAAGAAAGGAAAGAAATCACAACTTCTTTGTTCTTCTCCGTACGGCTGGGCGTAAGGATCAAATCGAATTGATTTAGACACAAAAGAAAGGAACGCGAGCAATAATTCATATTTTTGATTTCCCACAAGATAGAGAACTGAAATAATAGCTCATTAGTCTTAAATATTCGGTTGCATGCAGTTTTTATGGTGCGACATCCCTCATTCCATAAGCTAAAGAAACTAGAAACTAAATACAAATTAATAAATAAAGAAAGAATAATAAATTAAAGTCAAATCAAGAACTAGGGAAGAGTTAACTGGTCCACCGTAGTCCCAGATTCTATGAGCCAGCTTAACAAAAATAAGGAGAAATGCGTGTAGGCCTACCTAATAATACTCTGATCCAAATTACTTCATTGTATGCGTCCCGGACATCAAAACGATCGCGTTCCTGCTTTTATTACGCTTGGATTAATAGAAAATAACATGATTTTATCTAACAAAGAAAGTCTGGCAGTGACTGGAAGTCCTTGTCTTCCATGATAGGAAAGTACTAGTCTGATGGCACCAAAATGGAGATGGGTATATTTTTGTTGCTTCCATTGTTGAATGAAGTGGGATGGAATTTCTAAAGTCACATCTTGGTGGTTCTGGAAGAAAGAACACACTGAGAGAGGGAAGACGACTGTACATATTCTTTTATGTTGACAGATGGTCTGGAAATAATATATCTCAGTTATCTAGAGAAAGACTGGTTGCGTCGGAAGACAGCATAAGGGTTGAGAATTGGGACAAGGGAATTTTGAATTTGAGCGGTTTCTGGAATATGGGATATTTCCCGACCAAGCTTGTCAAACGCCTTCTCATGATTCCTTATATTAATTCTTGTTCCATTAGAAATCCTCGTGCCGAGAGGAACAAGGAATGATGGAGATCCCAATGGTCCATGTTGATGCAATAAAGACAAGAATTACAAATGATCCTTTAAGCTTTCAAGGAGGTCCAATGACAAGATCCAAGTCCAAAAGTATGCAAGAAGCTTTGTTGGTGTTCAAACACAACAAGGCTCAGTCCAAGATTTAGGATTGCAAAAAGGATCCAAAATCATCAATTTAGTGCAATAAGTTTGGGCTGAACTCATAGGTCCAATAAGATTCATTTGAAGCCTTTTTTTTTAATTTTCATTTTATTAGGTTTTTTCTTAAGTTATGGTGTGATTAGTTGTCTTTTAGAGTTACAAAATAGATGCACATAATTAGTCATAATTTGGAGTTACAAAATGGATGCACATAATTAGTTGTCATTTGGGAGTTACAAAAATGAGTGACATCAATGTAAAAACAACCACTTTTAATAAGTTTTTAGGGGAATTAAAGGGAAAAACGTGGGGAAGCTCAAAAGACATCCATTTAGGTTTCTTTGTCTTGTTTTGGCTATAAATATCAAAGCCAAATTCATTTGTAAATATAGAATTTTGAATGATAATCTTTGTTTGCTCTTTGTGAGTGTTTTTGCTTAAGTTCTTGCATGAACTTTGAACTTATCAAACTATTTTTAGTTTATAGCGTTCTCTAACCAAAATCTTGTGTTTGATTCTTAACTTATCAAATCATACTTGGTTTGTGGCGTTTGGAGTTGAATTCAAGTGCTAGTTTCATTGTTGGAACTAGTTTTTTTCCTAACTTCACTTGAGGAGATCCTTGGGTTTTGGAATCATCTTGATTGGAGGGTGTTTTCTTGCATTCCATATGTATCATAACTCATTAGTTATTGGGGTGTGTGGTTGCTAAGATGATGATTTCCTATCATTTGGTATCAGAGCTTGCTTCAAGTTGAGGTTTGCTTATCTTTGTGTTTTGTGTGTTATTAAAGTTTCTCATCTTCTTTATTTTTTTTGTGCCAAATTCTTCTTGTTTCAATATTTTCCTTCTAAGTACTCATTCTTTTCAAAGTTTACACCTTTGTGCGCATAAAGTAAAACTTCGTTGTCCCTTGCTAAAAAAAAAATTGTGTTGTTCATAATTTCTTTTCAGTTGTGTTATTATCATTAAAAAAAAAAAGAATCACAAGATCAAAAAAAAAAAAAGAGAAAGTTTGGGCGGCATAGAAATCATATTCTATTATTTTATTTTATTACTTTCTTGTGTCTAGCTACTTTAAATTTGGCCTGACCTAACAACTTAATCTAGACCAACCTTTTTTTTCTTCTTTTCACTCCATTGAATTGCCATAATCTGATTTGGTTTGTTTAGGTGATTAGTTCATCTAAGAACCTAAAGCAAAAGCAAGAGAGGTAAAAGGCAATAGTGGTGAGACTAGCATCGAGAAAAGCCAAAACTTTGAGTGAAACACGAGCGGTGTGACGTTTAATTGAGAGACACACGCGAGCGAGTGTTTTTGTGAGGCTATACTAACTTGTTTTTCAGATTTTTCGCACAATGTCAAAAGAACAAGTTTCAAGTAGTGTTGGAGCATCCATTGAGCAAACTTTGCAAGCAATGCAAAAAGAGTTTGAAAGAATGTATAGGCGAATGGATGATGTTGTTGAAAGTGTGAGAAGGCAAGGTGAAACTATTACAAGAATTCAAAACGAGCCTAGAAGAGAAAGGCAACTAGCCTTTGAACAAGAGGATTATGATGCCGAAGATGATTTGGAGGATGACCAAGCAACCACTTTTGGTGGAGATGACCATCCTAGGAGACACAATAGGAGATCAAGGCAAGATGGTGTAGATCGCAACCTAGGCAAAGATCAAATGAAAATTCCTTCCTTTCAAGGAAAGAATGATCCTGATGTCTACTTGGAATGGGAGCAAAAGGTGGAGATGATCTTCGAATGCCATAACTATTCGGAGGAGAAAAAGGTAAAACTTACTGCAGTTGAGTTTTGTGATTACGCTAGTGTTTGGTGGCATCAATTGTGTAGGGAAAGGAGACGAAATGGAGAAAGACCCGTAGGGTCATGGATGGAGATGAAACGCATCATGAGGAAGAGGTTCATTCCTAACTATTACTATAGAGATTTGCATCAACGATTGCAAACTCTAAGGCAAGGAACCATGAGTGTGGAGGAGTACCACAAAGAAATGGAAATGGCTATGATTAAAGCAAATATGGAGGAGGATAGAGAGGCTACCATGGCAAGATTCTTGAATGGTCTAAACAAGAATATTGCTGATCTTGTGGAGTTGCAACATTATGTGGAGCTTGAGGACATGGTGAATGTGGCCATGAAAATTGAAAGGCAACTCAAGCTGAAAAGGTGCAAGTAAGTTTGATTCTAAACTTAATTCGAGTTCTAGTTCTTCTAATTGGAAATCGAATTGGAGTAAAAGGATGATAAATTTGCTAAGCCTAAAGTGGATGAGAATAAGAATAAAAATGAAATAGGCAGCAAAAACAAAGTTGAGAATCAAGCTAATCAATCTAGAAGCTTGAAGTGTTTTAAGTGTCTTGGACATGGTCATTATGCACGTGATTGCCCTAATAAGAGGACCATGATTGCCGGAGATGGAATTGTTAAATCTGAAAGTGAAAATGAAAATGATGATGAGAATGATGACATGCCAACTTTAGAGGATGTTAGTGATGTTGAGTATGCTAAAGGGGATGTGTTAGTAGTACAACGCACACTTAGTTTGCAATGTAAACACGATGAACATCGAGAGCGGCCGTGAGAATTTGTTTCATACTCATTGTTTAATTGCTAATAAGTTGTGTAACATGATTGTTGATAGTGGAAGTTGTACTAATGTTGCTAGTACTTTGCTTGTGGAGAATTGAAATTACCAACTACCAAACACCCAAGGCCTTACAAGTTGCAATGGTTGAATGATAGTGGTGTTGTGAAGGTAAATAAGCAAGTGCTAATTTCTTTTCCATTGGGAGATATAAGGATGAGGTGCTTTGTGATGTAGTTCCCATGTATGCCGGACATGTTTTATTGGGAAGACCTTGGCAATATGATAGGCGTGTGATTTATGATGGGTTCAAGAATCGATATTCCTTGACTATTGATGGACAAAAGTTCAATCTTGGACCATTATCTCCCAAGGCCATTTTTGATGATCAAGTGAGAATTAAACAACAATATGAAGAGCTTGAATCTTCATATGGGGAATATCAGGGGAGGGAGCAAGAAATAGTGAAAAAAGAAAAAAGGTGAGGTAAGTGGTAAAAGTGAGTGTAATGGGAAACACAATGTGAGAGAAAACAAGGGAGATGAGAGTGAAAGAAAGATGAATGTGTATGCAAAGCCAAGTGATGTGAGGAGAACACTAACCTTGAGGCAGCCCTTACTTGTACTCATGTACAAGGAAGTTTTGATGATTTCTAATGATCTTAATAAGGATTTGCCTTGTGTTGTTCTTGAGCTTTTGCAGGAATATGAAGAGCTTTTTCCCGAAGATGTGCCTAAAGGATTACCACCAATTCGAGGAATTGAACATCAAATTGATTTCATTCTGGGTGCAAGCATACCTAATAGGCCAGCATATAGATGCAACCCCGAGGAGACAAAAGAAATCCAAACGCAAGTGAGTGAGCTTATGGATAAGGGGTACGTAAGAGAAAGCATGAGTCCTTGTGCGGTTCCTGTAATTTTAGTGCCTAAGAAAGATGGTTCATGGAGGATGTGTGTTGATTGTCGTGCCGTCAACAAAATAACGGTAAAGTATCGCCATCCTATACCTAGGCTAGATGACATGTTGGATGAATTGCACGGTGCTTGTGTGTTTTCTAAAGTGGATTTAAAATCTGGATATCATCAAATAAGAATGCGTGGGGGTGATGAATGGAAAACCGCTTTCAAAACAAAACATGGATTATATGAGTGGTTAGTCATGCCGTTTGGTTTAACTAATGCTCCAAGTACTTTTATGCGATTGATGAATCATGTTTCGCGCTTTCATTTGGAAAGTTTGTAGTGGTTTATTTTGATGATATTCTTGTGTATAGCAAATCTTTAGATGAGCATGTAATACACTTAAAGCCGGTTTTGATGTGTTAAGGCAAGAGACATTATATGCTAATCTTAAGAAATGCACTTTCGCACTAATGAAATTACTTTTCTTGGATATATTGTTAATGACAAGGGAATTCATGTTGATCAAGAAAAAGTAAAAGTAATTAGAGAGTGGACAAAACCTACTAGTGTGCATGATGTTAGGAGTTTTCATGGTCTTGCTAGCTTTTATAGGAGATTCATTAAGGATTTCTCTACAATTACTGCACCTTTAACTGAATGCATTAAAAAGAATGTGGGTTTCAAGTGGGGAAAAGAACAAGATGATGCTTTTAACTTGCTAAAAGAAAAACTTAGTTCAGCACCTTTACTTGCTTTGCCTGACTTTGCTAAAACCTTTGAGGTTGAGTGTGATGCAAGTGGAATAGGTATTGGTGGAGTCTAAGTGGAGCAAGTCTAAACTACCCAACTTATGACAAAGAGTTTTATGCTTTGGTAAGAGTTTTAGAGACATGGCAGCACTATCTTTGGTATAAGGAATTCATTATACACACCGACCATGAGTCTTTGAAATATCTCAAAGGACAAGGGAAGCTAAGCCGTAGGCATGCTAAATGGGTGGAATTTATTGAATCCTTTCCATACATCATCAAGTACAAACAAGGTAAAGAGAATGCTGTTGCCGATGCTCTATCTAGAAGGTATGCTCTAATTTCTACACTTGATGCAAAATTATTGGGTTTTGAGTTCATTAAGGAATTATATAATTCAGACCATGATTTTGCTAATGTATATGGGGCATGTGAGAGAGGGGGGTTTGACAAGTTCTATAGACATGATGGTTTTCTTTTTAAAGAAAATAAGTTATGCGTGCCTCAATCTTCTTTAAGAGAGTTGCTTGTGAGGGAGGCACATGGTGGGGGTTTGATGGGGCACTTTGGTGTGAGAAAAAGTTTAGATGTTTTAGAAAATCATTTCTTTTGGCCACAAATGAAAAGAGATGTTCAAAAAATATGTGAGAGATGCATCACTTGTAAACAAGCTAAATCTAAAGTGATGCCTCATGGGTTGTATACTCCACTTCCCATACCTAATGAACCTTGGGTAGACATTTCTATGGACTTTGTTCTAGGATTACCTAGGTCAAGGGGAGGGAAAGATTCTATTTTTGTTGTTGTTGACAGGTTTAGCAAAATGGCACATTTCATTCCATGCCACAAGACAGATGATGCAACTCATATTGCGGGGTTGTTCTTCAAAGAAATTGTAAGATTGCATGGGGTTCCAAGGACAATTGTCAGTGATAGAGATGTCAAGTTCCTTAGCCACTTTTGGAAGACACTTTGGAGCAAGATGGGAACAAAGCTTCTATTCTCAACAACTTGTCATCCACAAACGGAGGTGGTTAATAGGACTCTCTCACAACTATTGAGGGCAATAATTCAAAGAAATTTGAAGAATTGGGAAGAATGTTTGCCACATGTTGAGTTTGCATACAATAGGAGTATTCATGGTACAACAAATTGTTCACCTTTTGAGATTGTATATGTGTTCAATCCATTAACTCCAATGGATTTATTGCCATTACCCATTGATAAGGCTAATTTTGAAGGCAAGCAAAAAGCTGAATTTGTTAAAAGCTTACATGAGAATGTGCGTACTCAAATAGAGAAAAGAAATCAACAATATCAAAAGCAACACAACAAGGGGAGAAAGAAAGTTGTATTTGAACCGGGTGACTGGGTTTGGGTACATTTGAGAAAGGAAAGATTTCCAAGCCAAAGGAAGTCTAAATTAATGCCAAGAGGGGATGGGCCATTCCAAGTTCTTGAAAGAATTAATGACAATGCCTATAAGATAGATTTGCCAAGTGAGTATGGCAATGTGAGTGCTTCTTTTAATGTTGCTGATCTTTCTTTATTTGATGTAGGTGATGAAGTTGACAATGAGGCTGATTCGAGGACGAATCCTTATGAGGAGAGAGGGAATGATGCAATAAAGACAAGAATTACAAATGATCCTTTAAGCTTTCAAGGAGGTCCAATGACAAGATCCAAGTCCAAAAGTATGCAAGAAGCTTTGTTGGGCTTAATTAAAGACATTTGAAGTGTTCAAACACAACAAGGCTCAGTCCAAGATTTAGGATTGCAAAAAGGATCCAAAATCATCAATTTAGTGCAATAAGTTTGGGCTGAACTCATAGGTCCAATAAGATTCATTTGAAGCCTTTTTCTTTTATTTTCATTTTATTAGGTTTTTTCTTAAGTTATGGTGTGATTAGTTGTCTTTTAGAGTTACAAAATAGATGTACATAATTAGTCATAATTTGGAGTTACAAAATGGATGCACATAATTAGTTGTCATTTGGGAGTTACAAAAATGAGTGACATCAATGTAAAAACAGCCACTTTTAATAAGTTTTAAGGGGAATTAAAGGGAAAAACGTGGGGAAGCTCAAAAGACATCCATTTAGGTTTCTTTGTCTTGTTTTGGCTATAAATATCAAAGCCAAATTCATTTGTAAATATAGAATTTGAATGATAATCTTTGTTTGCTCTTTGTGAGTGTTTTTGCTTAAGTTCTTGTACGAACTTTGAACTTATCAACCTATTTTTAGTTTGTGGCGTTCTCTAACCAAAATCTTGGTTGGAACTAGTTTTTTTCCTAACTTCACTTGAGGAGATCCTTGGGTTTTGGAATCATCTTGATTGGAGGGTGTTTTCTTGCATTCCATATGTATCATAACTCATTAGTTATTGGGGTGTGTGGTTGCTAAGATGATGATTTCCTATCACATGTCCTGAATCTGGGCGCACCTCGATTCTCGTCGTTCACTCCTTCCTCCAAAAGATTTGACCGAGATCATTCGAGAATGATATCAATGCTCGATCAACTGATTTCATATCAATATTCGATCAATTAATTTAATTTCCTTGCATTTGTCCAAGCAATGGATCTGTTCCTATGCTTGTCGCTTATACGCGCTTTCACTCGACACTCGTGCTTATGCTCCCCAAATAGAACCAAACCATCATACTACACAAAGATTAGAAAGAGAGGCACAAAAGAAAGGAAAGAAATCGCAAGTTCTTTCTTTCTTCTCCGTACGGCTAGGTGTAAGGATCAAATGGAATTGATTAAGACACTAGGGTAGATAAAGAACACAAAATAAAGATTCGATCAAAATCATTCGAGAATGATATCCATGCTCGATCAAATGATCAACTAATTAATTTCTTTGCATTTGTCCAAGCAATGGATATGTGCCTATGCTTGCCGGTTATACGCGCTATCACTTGACACCCATGCTTATTCTCCCCAAATAAAACCAAACCATCATCACTGAACAAAGATTAAAAAGAGTGGCACAAAAGAAAGGAAAGAAATCACAACTTCTTTGTTCTTCTCCGCACGGGCGTAAGGATCAAATCGAATTGATTTAGACACAAAAGAAAGGAACGCGAGCGATAATTCATATTTTTGATTTCCCACAAGATAGAGAACTGAAATAATAGCTCATTAGTCTTAAATATTCGGTTGCATGCGCTTTTATGGTGCGACATCCCTCATTCCATAAGCTAAAGAAACTAGAAACTAAATACAAATTAATAAATAAAGAAAGAATAATAAATTAAAGTCAAATCAAGAACTAGGGAAGAGTTAATCGGTCCACCGTAGTCCCGGATTCTATGAGCCGGCCTTAACAAAAATAAGGAGAAATGCGTGCAGGCCTACCTAATAATACTCCGATCCAAATTACTTCATTGTATGCGTCCCGGACATCAAAGCGATCGCGTTCCTGCTTTTATTACGCTTGGATTAATAGAAAACAACATGATTTCTCCCTTTCGGCGAGTGGATTTCACGTCTCGTCCCGCTTGATTATCGAGCAACGCATCAACAAAGACCGACCAAGCTTGTCAAATGCCTTCTCATGATTCCTTATATTAATCCTTGTTCCATTAGAAATCCCTCGTGCCGAGAGGAACAAGGAATGATGGAGATCCCAATGGTCCATGTCCCGAATCCGGGCGCACCTCGATTCTCGCCGCTCACTCCTTCCTCCAAAAGATTTGACCGAGATCATTCGAGAATGATATCAATGCTCGATCAACGATTTCATATCAATATTCGATCAATTAATTTAATTTCCTTGCATTTGTCCAAGCAATGGATCTGTTCCTATGCTTGTCGCTTATACGCTTTCACTCGACACTCGTGCTTATGCTCCCCAAATAGAACCAAACCATCATACTACACAAAGATTAGAAAGAGAGGCACAAAAGAAAGGAAAGAAATCGCAAGTTCTTTCTTTCTTCTCCGTGACGGCTAGGTGTAAGGATCAAATGGAATTGATTAAGACACTAGGGTAGATAAAGAACACAAAATAAAGATTCGATCAAAATCATTCGAGAATGATATCCATGCTCGATCAAATGATCAACTAATTAATTTCTTTGCATTTGTCCAAGCAATGGATATGTGCCTATGCTTGCCGGTTATACGCGCTATCACTTGACACCCATGCTTATTCTCCCCAAATAAAACCAAACCATCATCACTGAACAAAGATTAAAAAGAGTGGCACAAAAGAAAGGAAAGAAATCACAACTTCTTTGTTCTTCTCCGTGCACGGGCGTAAGGATCAAATCGAATTGATTTAGACACAAAAGAAAGGAACGCGAGCGATAATTCATATTTTTGATTTCCCACAAGATAGAGAACTGAAATAATAGCTCATTAGTCTTAAATATTCGGTTGCATGCAGTTTTTATGGTGCGACATCCCTCATTCCATAAGCTAAAGAAACTAGAAACTAAATACAAATTAATAAATAAAGAAAGAATAATAAATTAAAGTCAAATCAAGAACTAGGGAAGAGTTAACTGGTCCACCGTAGTCCCAGATTCTATGAGCCAGCTTAACAAAAATAAGGAGAAATGCGTGCAGGCCTACCTAATAATACTCTGATCCAAATTACTTCATTGTATGCGTCCCGGACATCAAAACGATCGCGTTCCTGCTTTTATTACGCTTGGATTAATAGAAAACAACATGATTTCTCCCTTTCGCGAGTGGATTTACGTCTCGTCCCGCTTGATTATCGAGCAACGCATCAACGACACCGACCAAGCTTGTCAAATGCCTTCTCATGATTCCTAATATTAATCCTTGTTCCATTAGAAATCCTCGTGCCGAGAGGAACAAGGAATGATGGAGATCCCAATGGTCCATGTCCTGAATCTGGGCGCACCTCGATTCTCGTCGTTCACTCCTTCCTCCAAAAGATTTGACCGAGATCATTCGAGAATGATATCAATGCTCGATCAACTGATTTCATATCAATATTCGATCAATTAATTTAATTTCCTTGCATTTGTCCAAGCAATGGATCTGTTCCTATGCTTGTCGCTTATACGCGCTTTCACTAGACACTCGTGCTTATGCTCCCCAAATAGAACCAAACCATCATACTACACAAAGATTAGAAAGAGAGGCACAAAAGAAAGGAAAGAAATCGCAAGTTCTTTCTTTCTTCTCCGTACGGCTAGGTGTAAGGATCAAATGGAATTGATTAAGACACTAGGGTAGATAAAGAACACAAAATAAAGATTCGATCAAAATCATTTGAGAATGATATCCATGCTCGATCAAATGATCAACTAATTAATTTCTTTGCATTTGTCCAAGCAATGGATTTGTGCCTATGCTTACCATCATCACTGAACAAAGATTAGAAAGAGTGGCACAAAAGAAAGGAAAGAAATCACAACTTCTTTGTTCTTCTCCGTACGGCTGGGCGTAAGGATCAAATCGAATTGATTTAGACACAAAAGAAAGGAACGCATGCAGTTTTTATGGTGCGACATCCCTCGTTCCATAAGCTAAAGAAACTAGAAACTAAATACAAATTAATAAATAAAGACAGAATAATAAATTAAAGTCAAATCAAGAACTAGGGAAGAGTTAACTGGTCCACCGTAGTCCCAGATTCTATGAGCCAGCTTAACAAAAATAAGGAGAAATGCGTGCAGGCCTACCTAATAATACTCTGATCCAAATTACTTCATTGTATGCGTCCCGGACATCAAAACGATCGCGTTCCTGCTTTTATTACGCTTGGATTAATAGAAAACAACATGATTTCTCCCTTTCGCGAGTGGATTTACGTCTCGTCCCGCTTGATTATCGAGCAACGCATCAACGGCACCGACCAAGCTTGTCAAATGCCTTCTCATGATTCCTTATATTAATCCTTGTTCCATTAGAAATCCTCGTGCCGAGAGGAACAAGGAATGATGGAGATCCCAATGGTCCATGTCCTGAATCTGGGCGCACCTCGATTCTCGTCGTTCACTCCTTCCTCCAAAAGATTTGACCGAGATCATTCGAGAATGATATCAATGCTCGATCAACTGATTTCATATCAATATTCGATCAATTAATTTAATTTCCTTGCATTTGTCCAAGCAATGGATTTGTTCCTATGCTTGTCGCTTATACGCGCTTTCACTCGACACTCGCTCTTATGCTCCCCAAATAGAACCAAACCATCATACTACACAAAGATTAGAAAGAGAGGCACAAAAGAAAGGAAAGAAATCGCAAGTTCTTTCTTTCTTCTCCGTACGGCTAGGTGTAAGGATCAAATGGAATTGATTAAGACACTAGGGTAGATAAAGAACACAAAATAAAGATTCGATCAAAATCATTCGAGAATGATATCCATGCTCGATCAAATGATCAACTAATTAATTTCTTTGCATTTGTCCAAGCAATGGATTTGTGCCTATGCTTACTTGGGTTATACGCGCTTTCACTTGACACCCATGCTTATTCTCCCCAAATAAAACCAAACCATCATCAACGGGCTGAGATTAGAAAGAGTGGCACAAAAGAAAGGAAAGAAATCACAACTTCTTTGTTCTTCTCCCAAATGCGGTGGGTGTAAGGATCAAATCGAATTGATTTAGACACAAAAGAAAGGAACGCGAGCGATAATTCATATTTTTGATTTCCCACAAGATAGAGAACTGAAATAATAGCTCATTAGTCTTAAATATTCGGTTGCATGCAGTTTTATGGTGCGACATCCCTCGTTCCATAAGCTAAAGAAACTAGAAACTAAATACAAATTAATAAATAAAGAAAGAATAATAAATTAAAGTCAAATCAAGAACTAGGGAAGAGTTAATCGGTCCACCGTAGTCCCGGATTCTATGAGCCGACTTAACAAAAATAAGGAGAAATGCGTGTAGGCCTACCTAATAATACTCTGATCCAAATTACTTCATTGTATGCGTCCCGGACATCAAAACGATCGCGTTCCTGCTTTTATTATGCTTGGATTAATAGAAAACAACATGATTTCTCCCTTTCGCTGAGTGGATTTCACGTCTCGTCCCGCTTGATTATCGAGCAACGCATCAACGGCACCGACCAAGCTTGTCAAATGCCTTCTCATGATTCCTTATATTAATCCTTGTTCCATTAGAAATCCTCGTGCCGAGAGGAACAAGGAATGATGGAGATCCCAATGGTCCATGTCCCGAATCGCACCTCGATTCTCGCCGTTCACTCCTTCCTCCAAAAGATTTGACCGAGATCATTCGAGAATGATATCAATGCTCGATCAACTGATTTCATATCAATATTCAATCAATTAATTTAATTTCCTTGCATTTGTCCAAGCAATGGATCTGTTCTATGCTTGTAAACATACAGCGCTTTCACTCGACACTCGTGCTTATGCTCCCCAAATAGAACCAAACCATCATACTACACAAAGATTAGAAAGAGAGGCACAAAAGAAAGGAAAGAAATCGCAAGTTCTTTCTTTCTTCTTAAATGCGGCTCGGTGTAAGGATCAAATGGAATTGATTAAGACACTAGGGTAGATAAAGAACACAAAATAAAGATTCGATCAAAATCATTCGAGAATGATATCCATGCTCGATCAAATGATCAACTAATTAATTTCTTTGCATTTGTCCAAGCAATGGATTTGTGCCTATGCTTACTTAGGTTATACGCTTTCACTTGACACCCATGCTTATTCTCCCCAAATAAAACCAAACCATCATCAACGAACTGAGATTAGAAAGAGTGGCACAAAAGAAAGGAAAGAAATCACAACTTCTTTGTTCTTCTCCCGTCGGGCGTAAGGATCAAATCGAATTGATTTAGACACAAAAGAAAGGAACGCATGCAGTTTTTATGGTGCGACATCCCTCGTTCCATAAGCTAAAGAAACTAGAAACTAAATACAAATTAATAAATAAAGAAAGAATAATAAATTAAAGTCAAATCAAGAACTAGGGAAGAGTTAAACTGGTCCACCGTAGTCCCGGATTCTATGAGCCGGCCTTAACAAAAATAAGGAGAAATGCGTGCAGGCCTACCTAATAATACTCTGATCCAAATTACTTCAATGTATGCGTCCCGGACATCAAAACGATCGCGTTCCTGCTTTTATTACGCTTGGATTAATAGAAAACAACATGATTTCTCCCTTTCGCGAGTGGATTTACGTCTCGTCCCGCTTGATTATCGAGCAACGCATCAACGGCACCGACCAAGCTTGTCAAATGCCTTCTCATGATTCCTTATATTAATCCTTGTTCCATTAGAAATCCTCGTGCCGAGAGGAACAAGGAATGATGGAGATCCCAATGGTCCATGTCCTGAATCTGGGCGCACCTCGATTCTCGTCGTTCACTCCTTCCTCCAAAAGATTTGACCGAGATCATTCGAGAATGGTTTTCTCACTTGTCTGAATATTAACAGCTTCAATTTGTTCAACTTAGTTCTGTCACTCAAGCTCTAGCACAGATCCATCAGCAGTTTCTAGGAGACTACAATTTGATTTTCAGACAAAGAAAACAAGAATATTTTGACAGAAAGTGCTGCTCCATGAAAAGAAAAGACCTTGAAGACCACTATGTTCATATGTCTAAACTTTATTATGAACTTGCTGGGCCAAACAGTGATGATCTAAAGTACACCTTCGTCATTTCTCTACCGGAAGAAATGCAACCTGAGATTCAGAGAATGATGACGGACACACATCGAGACATCACTCATATCTCTCTTGGAGAGATTTGGAAATTTACAATGGCTACTCTGGATAAAATGTGTGAGCAGCAAAAGTTATTCAAGAAGATTGCAAAAGGAGAAGCACTATTGAAAAATCTCTGCAATCGGGATTATTTGCAAGTTAAATGCAAGGATAAGCATTGTACGTGCAAGCCAAAGAAGAAGAAGCATTTTTCTTATTCGGAGAGACCTTCCCAAAGATAAATGTGGAAAAAGGAAGAAAATTACGCTGGTTCAGAAAGAAAGAAACAAGCAAGCAAAAATCTGATCGATGTTACATCTGTGGTCAATCAGGGCAGTATGCAAGGAGATGCCCTAATAAGCCTAAGAAGACTGTTGCCCTTCTTCATCAACTAAAGGCCTCATATCCAGATGACTTATTTGATCATGATCTTGAGTCTCTCTTTTCAGAAGAAGAAATGGCGTCTACTCAGACTCTATTTGCTATCCCATATTCAGACGAAGAAACATCTGTTTTTACTATTGGTCCTGCACTTCAAGTAAAACAAGAACTACCTGATCTTCCATCAACTCCTGAAGATTTTCAATGCTTATCACCCTCACCTTCACCTGATTATGCTCTTGCAAATATAGCTTACTGTTTTCCTAAAATACCTTCTCCAAGAAAAATACTCACACCAGTCCAAAGCAACTCTTCTCCTATACCATTATCCATTCCTACTCCTCCAAAAAGAATGGAAGGTTCATCCTCACCGAAAGTTACATCAGCACAACCCATTCATCCTACACCATTGGTATCCATCCATGTTTTAGCTGGCAAATATGGAAAACCTATTCCTGTCACTTCCTTAATGGATACTGGATCTCACTGTACAATGATGAATCCTGATGCTTTGCCTAAATTGGCCTGGAAGAAAAAGGCTTATCACTTCTTAGCAGCCGATGGCAAGAGTTTCCAAACTACAATAATCTCCAAGGATAAGATTGGAATACAGTCATTCAAATTGTGTCGTTGATAGAGAAAGAGAATGGTATGATAGGTTAAAGCCTTATCATGATTTGCCATGTGTAGAAGACCTGCTTCATGAACCAACCTTCTGAGTCGGTATTGCCATGCCTGTTGGTTATCAAATATTAGGAAGAAGTGCCAGGCTGGATGAGACTCATTTTCTTCTCTGTGTAAGAACCACAAGGTTTTTAACAATGGTAGCTCTACGGGGAAGATGATACAGGCATGTGAGGTACCGGAGATACCGGTGTTCGGAAGTTGAAGGAAACATTTCTGTAATAGTGGGGAAAAGTTTCCAAGGAAATGAGGCGGAAAAGTCTTGGATTTGGTACAATAGTCCGATAGAAAGCTAAGATACGTCCTATAGGCCCAAAGCTCAAATTCTTGAATAGACATACCTTCAGGGTTGGTCCGGGTGTAAAGTCCGGGGGACTGAATTGTGCCATGAGAATAAAGAAAGAAGGACTAACAGAGTTCATGGATGATTTGGATAATCGGGATAGAAAATCGGGGATAAGATTTTTATCACCTTGAATGTGTTGTACTTCAAAATCATATTGGGAGAACCATTATTTCAAAGTGAGGCGATTGTTTGTCGGGGGATTTGTCGTCCCTTGAATTCCGAATCGCGAGGGAAATTAGAATTGTCCATTCTAATTATAAAATGTCTTGAGGCCACGAAGAACTCGCATTTTTGAATTGCATATTTTACTGCCAGAATCTCTTTGATGTTCGAATGATAATGGAGTTCACTGTCCTTAAATTGTCCCGACATGTGTCTACATAGTGACTCTCTATTTTCCCGTTTCTGGAGAAGAATAGCGCCCCCAAGCATAGTCACTTGCATCGGTCAAGGATCACCGTGCGTCATCGGCAAGAATAGTGAAATTTGGAGTCTTTTGGGCCGGTACTGTTTTAACATCTTAACGTCAGATGGGCTTGAGTCCATGGGCCCGCATCTTTCTTTAGCCGTGCAGTCAGGGCTTTTGTATGGGCCGCGGCCTTTGGGATGAAATTTCGAATGTAATTAATGATCCCCATAAACTGTTGAATTTGCTTCTTAGATAAATTTTCATTGGGGAAATGCAGCAATTCTTGGGCTAAATGTGAGCCCGCTTCATACTGCCCATTCTTTAGTTTGAGCCCAAGAAAGTCAACTTCAGTTTGTCCAATGTAAGATTTCCTTTCAGAAAGCATTATCCCATAGGAATGGACTAAACTATGGAATCTTCTGAGAAGATCATCATGCTCTTTTGCTGACTTGGAGAAGAGTAGGATATCATCTATGTAGATGATACAGGTGTCTAGGATTGTGTTAAGAACCTCCAAGGATTAGAACCACGAACCCTAATGATTATGAACCCATGAATTACTATCTTAGAAACCCAAGAACAAATTGAGTTTCAAAACCCAAGAACCGCTTAAATCAGATTGCAAGGTATGGTTGATCAAGATCAGAACCTAAAGAAAACTAAGTTCTTTAAACCCTAACCCTTAACACGCCACAAGGATAGATCAATTCCTTGATAAGTGGTTTATGCATTCAACAAGAATTCAAGAATTCAAGCAAATATGCAAAGGAAACAACTACTATAATTTTTATCAAAATTCGAATTCCAAAACACAACTTAAGGGGCGTTTTTATAGCCACCTAACATAAGAAACCCTAGTAAAACTATTAACCCTAGCTACCACATAAGAAAAATAGGCAATAACATTGTTCTGAACTTAAAGAAGAGATTTCAGCCCAAATATTAGCCCACATTATACCAGATGGACGCCGAGAGCTGTTCATGCTATAATCCTCATGCTGTAAACTCAAGGAGGATATCCTTACTCAAGGCAAGAGAGTTTCTTTAAGCTAAGACCAAAGAGGCACCTCGCCATGGGGGTCTTTCTGCTTCTTTGAAACTCGAATAGCCGAGTTAGTCGAGTTAGCCCTTTTAGATTATAACAGAAACAGATCGTAGCAACAGCTAATTCATTGCCATAGGATAGAGAAGAAGAATAGAGAGAAATTAGAAAGCCATGAAAGATAAGAGAAAGATAAGTGTTTATTCCTTGCACAACCTATCTTACAAGAGAGATGAATCCTCCTTTATATAGGAGAAGAGGAACTCTCTCAAAATACACGCTAACCCTAAGAGATTGCCATCTGGCAATCTTATCTTACATGACTCTCAATCCTTATCTCTTAATTACACATGTGAAGGAATATATTCCTTCTTACAAGACTCCAAAACATCCTGACATATATGTCCAAACGACTTAATAATAGAGACCCTAATAATGACATATAAGGCCAAACGACTTTAATAATGGAGACCCTAATAATGACATATAAGGCCAAACGTCTTTAATAATGGAGATCATAATATAGAATCTGTCATTGGGAGTGCATCATGACATCACTTGTCTTGTCTGTTTGTGGACCCACACTCGAGTAGTTGTTATCGGAATCATCCGAGTCACTATCTCTATAGCCCGACGCCTTCTTCTTGGTGGGTTGGGCTGCTAGTTGGACAAGGCCTAGAAGGCCTTAAAGATGTCATTTGGGCCAAAAGTCATGAGGTCGGGAGAAAAGATTCTTCTAGTTGTGACCATGGTTCCTGAAAGGCCGGATTCATTGACATTGAAGACGTGGCTTGATTGTTGTCTAGGCGGAGATGGTATTGAAGAAGTAGAAGTGAACAGCCATCTTTGATTCGAGGATTGTCTTTGCATGTTGATGACTGGAATCACCTCATTAGTCGTATGATTTAGCTCATTCCCTTTGTGAAGTAAAGCATGTTTAATGACAAGGGGCATCTCTTCAAAATGTCCGGGAGAGTTCTCCATTCTGTAATGTCTGTTGAAGCAGTGTCATTTGAGTTGTGTCATTTGATGGAGAAAGAGGATGGTATGGTAGGTCAAAGCCTTATCATGGTCCGCCATGTGGAGAAGACACCGCTTGGTTCACCAACCTTCCGAGCCTGTATTGCCATGCCTGTTGATTGTCAAATAGTAGGAAAAATTGCCAGTCGGATGTGACTCATTCTCTTCTCCTGTGTAAGAATCATAAGGTTTGTAATAATGGTAGTTCTACAGGAAGATGTTACAGACATGTGAGGTACCGGAGATACGAGCTGAAGTTGAAGGAAACGTTTACGTAATAGTGGGAAAAGTTTCCAAGGAAATGAGGCGGAAAAGTCTTCCGGATTGATGCGATAGTCCGATAGAAGGCTAAGATACGTCTATAGACCCAAAGTTCAAATTCTTGCATAGACATACCTTCAGTTGATTTGGGTGCATGATCACGGGACTAAATTGTGCCATAAAGATAAAGAAAGAAGGACTAGGAGGATCCATAAAAGATTTGGATAATCGGGATAGAAAGTCGGGGATGAGGTTTTTATCACCTTGAATGTGTTGTACTTCAAAATCATATTGGGAGAACCACTCTTTCGGTGAAGCGGTTGTTTATCGAGGGATTTGTCGTCCCTTGAATTCCGAATCGCGAGGGAAATTAGAATTGTCCATTCTAATTATAAAATGTCTTGAGGCCACAAAGAATTCGCACTTCGAATTGCATATTTTACCGAATCTCCTTAATATTCGAATAATAATGAAGTTCACTGTCCTTGAATTGTCCCGACACGTGTCGCATAGTGACTCCTTATTTTCCTATTTTTGGAGGAGAATAGCACCCCAAGCGTAGTCACTTGCATCGATCAAGAATCACCGTAAGGCCATCGCAGGAATAGTGAAATTTGGGGAGTCTTTGGGCCGGTGTTTTAATATCTTATGACTTGATGGGCCTCGAGTCCATGGGCCCGCATTTTTCTTTAATTGTGCGGTCAGGGCCTTTGTATGGGCCGGCCTTTGGAATAAAGTCTCGCATGTAATTGATGATCCCGTGTTGGATCTGTTTTTGGATAGATTCTCACTGGGAAATGCCGTAATTCTCGAGCTAAATGTGAGCACCTTCATCGCCCATTTTTAGCTTGAGCCCAAGAAAGTCAACTTGATCATCCAATGTAAGACTTTTTAAAGCATTATCCGTAGGAATGGACTAAACTGTGAAATCTTCCGAGAAGATCATCATGCTCTTTAGCCGACTTTGAGAAAAGTAGGATATCATCGATGTAAATGATGCAAGTATCCAGGATTGATTCAAAAATTTGGACCATCGCCTTCCGGAAGATGGAAGGAGCTGTTTAAGCCCAAAAGGCATAACGATCCATTGATCGAGCATCCGGGATGCGAAGGCGGTCTTGTATCTTTCTTCAGGGTGAATACCCAAACGCCGAATCCCGACTTCGGATCGAACTTAGAGAAATAGGTTGCTCCTTGAAGACGAATCAATAGAGAAGAGATTTTAGGAATTGGAAATTTGTCATCCGAAAGAAAATGATTCAGGGGCTTGTAATCAATTACGAGCCTTTTCTTTCCCTCTTAGTTTTTCCGATCTCTTTTCTACATAGAATGCTTGGCATGCCCAAGGAGACCGTGTAGGTTCTATCAAGCCTTGTCAAGAAGTTCTTGGCATTCCTGTCTTGCTAAAGCCAAATCGGGATGGAGACATCCCAGGATGGGCTGGCTCTAGTGGGGTTGACATCTTCATTTAATTTGAAGGGGAGAGTGATGAAGAAGTCCGGGTTCTTGTATAGTGGAAAAGGGTGATAGAAGTTTCTATGAGAATCGGCCTGACATGGTATGAACAACCCCTTTAAATGAGCAAAGTCCGGAGGGACTTCGCAGTGGAGAATCGGTTGGGATTTTGAGTATAAGGGAGAAATTCTCGCTTATACTTAAGCCCACAGGGATTTATAATTTTTCCGCCGCATGATAAGTATCAAACCCAACTAAAAGATCTCTTCCAAATGATAGGATCCAATGACGTGGATCCATACAATGTGATCACGGGAAGAATCAGCGTATTCCAATCTTTGTTTAGAGACCATTGTAGTCCGAAACTTTTGCCATCTGCCCCGTGAAGTGATAAATCCTTTTTCTCCATGCCGAACTAGGCGAGCATCGGATTTAACATCGTACAATGAGATCCCGTATTCATCAAAGCGAGTAACAAGGATAGGTTTTTCATATTTGCCGGGTAAGACATGGATGGATACCAATGGTGTAGGATGAATAGGTTGTCTTTGATGTGACTTCCGGTGAAGATGGATTTTCCATACTTTACGGAGAAGTAGGAATGAATAATGATGTAGAAGAAGAGGAGCTAGTTTGAAACTGGTGTAGGTATTTTCTTTGGAGAAGGTATCTCGGGGAAACAGTAAGATATATCTGCAAGGATATAATCGGGAGAAGGTAGAGGTTGCGACCATTGTAAATCCCTCGGAAATTGGTGGAAGGTCTGGCGGTTCTTGTTTTATTTGGAGAGCGGGACCAATAGTAAGAATAGATGTTTCTTCGTCTGAAGAATTTTCATCATCCTGTCATTGTCCGAGTACGGAATGGCAAATAGAGTCCGAGAAGACGCCATTTCTTCTTCCCGAGAAAGAGACTCAAGATCATGATCGGATAGATCTTCCGAACATGAATCTTTTAATTGATGAAGAAGAGCAACAGTTTGATTCGGCTTGTTAGGGCATTTCTTTGCATAGTGCCCTCTTTGGCCACAGATGTAGCACCGATCTGCTTTTCCGCTTGTTTGTCGATTTCCTTTTGAACCAACAGATCTTCCTTCCCTTTCTCCGCTTGTAATGAGAAGATTCCTTTGAATGAGAAGAAAAATGTTTTTTCTTCTTTGATCTGCGATCCGGTGCTTCTCTTTGCATTTGATTTGGAGATAATCTCACATTGCATAAGTTTCTTAGCAATGCTTCTCCTTTGCAATTTTTTTGAAAAGTTTCTGTTCACACATCTTGTCTAGAGTGGCCGGGGGTAAATTGCCGGATTTCTCCAAGAGAAATATGAGTGATATCTCTATGAGTTTCTGTCATCATGCGTTGAATTTGAGGGTGCATTTCTTGAGAGAGCTCGACAAAAGTATATTTGAGATCATCACTATTGGGCCCGGCGAGTTCATAATAGAGTTTGGACATATGAACATAGTGAACTTCTAGATCTTTTCTCTTCATAGAACGGCATTTGCGATCAAAGTACTCTTGTTTTCTTTGTCCGAAAATTAAATTGTAGTCTCCTAGAAACTGTTGATGGATTTGTGCTAGAGCTTGAGTGATAGAACCAAGTTGAACAAATTGAAGCTGCCGGTATTCGGACAAGTGAGAGAACCATTCCGTAATGTGCCGGTGAACCTTGATGTGAATTACATTAAGACGACTTGGAGACTAGCTTGAGGGTTTATCATTTGGAGATCAAGCCAAGCATTGAATTCTAAGATCTTGTTACGCCCTTTGTGATGGAGGTACGGTATCTAAAGAGAACCGGGGACCGGAACTTTGGTTTTGGCGGGAAAGGATGTTCGGAGCAAGAGACTCTAATTCTTGATTTCTTCCGTAATTTCGGGCTCTTGCGGTGTGTTCATCAACACATGAGGACCTTGTGTTCCAGTTAATTTGTTGATCTGAGATATCGGTTCCTCGGTCGGGAAGAGGAAGAGTCTTTGTAATTCAAGCTGAGATAGATCTGAATCTGAAATACTCGACCAGTTGAGGGAGGGGTAGACTCAGTAAAGATAGGAGGGTTTTCTTTGTATAGCCATCTGTGTTTTAGTAGGTCCTTTATCCTTTGAAGGCTTGGATGGAAAGGATGAGGGAGTTGAAGATGTCCTTTTGCGAGTTTGGATGCTCGAGGCACCAAGTCCGAGATAGTAGCATCTTGTTTAATAGGCATAACCGTGGACATGAAAGGATGTGGTGTAGAAATAGGAAAATTTAGTTGAGAAGAGGTAGATTGTTTAGAAGGGTAAAGATCTCTTTCTATTTCCCGAGCTCTTTCGACCTCAAGATCTCTTTATCCTTTTGCCGGAATAAAGGTGATGTAGGGCTGAGTTGCGGGATCATTCCATCTCCTGCTCAAGTTTAAATAGCCTAGACCGAAAGCTTCCGTGTGCATCCGTAAGGCTTCTTCTCCGAATGAGGTGACATGAGCTTCTATGGAACTAGTTTTTCATAGACTTCCGAGAGTCTATTGTCAATCTTTTCCGAGATAATGATTACGGGCAACATTGTTTATCGCGATTTCAAAACTTCCTCGGCGGTGAGAGAGGGCCAAACCGCTGCGGTTGGACTGTATCCTTCACAATAAAAGGACGAGCGCCTTAGTTTGTTCATTTTCTTTCCTCGCCCGGAGGAGGAAATTCTTCCGAGTTGACCATAAAACATGGCAGCTGCGGACTCGGGATCTTCTTGGCTCAAAAGAACAGGGAGCAAACCAACGGAGGAGGAGGACAATTCAAGAGTCCTTCTTCTTTCAATATTTCAAAGCATATAGTCATCATTGGACATCGGTTTGTTCTTCTCCGGTGGAAGACCGATCCAAGGTCTTTCTTTCTTGTTTTTGCAGGAACTGAATGGAATCAGTTGATCATCATCTTTGTCATTATATCTAGGTGGACTAGAACATGTATGTTTTCTTTTCCAAGTCTTAGTCCCCTTTGATCCGAATTCTAGATCATCCGGATCATCTTGGCGTTACATCCAAGATCACATCCGGAGGGATTAACATCCCAAATGAAATGACCATTAATCTTGCTTTTATAAACTTCCCACCCGTTTGACTCAAGGCTGTGAATGGGAATTTTCTTCTCATAAGATCTCTGTCTTGGTTGAATCATAGAGGCAGTATGAGGATTTGAAGATGATGATAGATATGAAACCTTGAGCGGACTTGTCAAGTTTGTTTGATGAATATTGGATCTTGTTTCGGACAGGCTGTGAGCTTTGGTGAAGCTTCTCATAATTTGTGATCCAAACAGAGGGAATCAACTTCTCCAGTTCTTCTCTAGGCAATTGCCTAGGAGTTTGAACTATAGTGGGAGTAAGACCACCGGCAAGAAGATAAATAATGCGTCTCCATTTGGAAAGACACGGAGTCTGCGGAGTTATTGCATGGTCTTGAAGCCCTGTAAACCATCCCGATGATGAAGAGTAGCCGAAATGGTATCGGCAACTGATCGGCCTTAATCTGGACTTGAACCTTCAAGGCCCCGACTAAGATGTGAATCTTCTAATGACATGTTGAAATTAGGGAAGAACGTTAGCACTACGCTCCCTGCATTCGGTGTTGTAGCAATAGAGCCAATTACGGCATGTTCATAATTTAGATACCGGGTATCTAACAAGGAGAGTCTGACCGGAAGTCCTTGTCTCCCATGATAGGAGAGAACAAGTCCGATGGCTCCAAGTGGAGATGGGTATACTGTTGTCTCCTTTGTTGGATGAAATGAGGTGGAATTTCTAAAGTCACGTCTTGTTCGGTGGTTCGGAAGAGAGAACACACTGAGAAGAGAAGATGACTGTACATATTCTTTTATGTTGACGGAAGGTCTAGAAATAATATGTCTCGGTTGTCTAGAAAAAGGCTAGCGTCGGAAGGCAAAGCATAAGGGTTGAGAATTGGGACAAGAGAATTTTGGATTTGGGGCGTTTACCGGAATATGGGATATTTCTACTAGGTTATCGATCTTATCGGTAATATAATGTTTACATGAGGTAGGTAGTGAGAGGGAAGAGGTTTGGACAATAGGATTTGAAGTTGTTTCCATGATCTTATCAATTTCTTCTTCTCTAAAGCCCATTCAGATGTGTATAGCCAATTAAGGCTTCTTGTAGCTTCTTAGACCTTGACCTTGTAATTGGGCCTTGTAGCATGCTCAATGGATCCTTAGCTTTATCTTTGGTTTTCTTGTTGTCCTCTCCATCAAGTCCATCTTTAAGCTTGGCTATGTCCATATCATTCCCTCCTTCTTTAGGATGATTCGTCCTCGAATCAAGTTCATCACCTACATCAAAAGGACTCAAATCAGCTACATTAAATGTACCACTCACATTATACTCACCTTTCAAATTAATCTTGTAGGCATTGTCATTGATCCTCTCAAGGACTTGAAATGGACCATCACCCCTCGGACTTAGTTTAGACTTTCTTTGATTTGGGAACCTTTCTTTGCGAAATGCACCCAAACCCAATCTCCAGTTGGAATACCATTGGAATTCGTCCTTTATTAACCCTCTCGGCCACTTTTGCATTTTGCTTCTCAATTCTCTCTTTAACTTGTTTGTGTAGCTTTTTAACCAAATCTGCCTTAGAAGAACCTTCAACACTAACAAGCTTGTTAAGAGGCAAAGGAATGAAATCAATAGGAGTTAAAGGATTAAAACCATATACAATTTTAAATGGTGAAGTGTGTGTAGTGCTATGAACAGCTCTATTATATGCAAATTCAACATATGGCAACAAATCCTCCCAAGATTTTAAATTCCTAGAAATCAAAGCACGAAGCAATTGAATCAAAGTCCTATTCACAACTTCAGTTTTTCCATCCGTCATGGATGGCAAGTAGTAGAATAAAGCAATTTAGTTCCTAACTTACCCCATAGCACACGCCAAAAGTGACTTAGAAATTTAACATCTCTATCACTAACAATGGTCTTAGGTACTCCATGCAAACGCACAACTTCTCTAAGAAACAAATCAGCAATATGGACAAAGATCATCACTTTTATGGCAAGGGATAAAGTGAGCCATTTTACTAAACCTATCCACAACAACAAATATACTATCTCTACCTTTCCTAGATCTCGGCAAACCAAGCACAAAGTCCATAGACAAATCTGTCCAAGGAACATCAGGAATAGGTAAAGGTGTATATAACCCACGGAGTTGCAGTTTGGACTTAGCTTTCAAACACACAATGCATTGACCACAAATTTTATGCATATCACGTTTCATGCATGGCCAATAAAAATGCTCAATCAGGAATATCATAAGTCTTTTGCACCCCAAAATGACCCATTAAACCGCCCCCCGTGTGCTTCCCTAACCAATACAGTCATGAAAGAACAATTAGGAATACAAAGGCGATTTTTCTTGAAAAGAAATCCCTCAAACACATAAAAATCAGTGACTTCCCATTAGCACAAGTTGTAAATATGCCGCTGAAATCATTATCACTCACATACAACTCTTTTATGAACTCGAAGCCCAGCAATTTAGAATCAAGAGTAGTAAGTAAAGCATACCTTCGAGATAGTGCATCAGCAACCATATTCTCCTTACCTTTCTTGTATTTGATCACATATGGGTGTCTCAATGAACTCCATCCACTTAGCATATCTTCGGTTCAGTTTGTCTTGCCCCTTGAGATGCTTCAAACTCTCATGATCCGTGTGGATGACAAATTCTTTGGGCCATAAATAGTGTTGCCATGTTTGCAAGGCCCGAACCAAAGCATAGAGTTCTTTGTCATAGGTTGGGTATCGAAGGGCTGCTCCATTTAGTTTTTCACTAAAATAGCATCAGTCTGAAGAATCAGCTGTGCGTCATCAGCAGGAATAGTGAGGGCTGGAAAGGATGAGGGAGTTGAAGATGTCCTTTTTGCAGGTTTGGATGCCGGTTTGGATGCTCGAGGCTCAATCTCAAAGGTTTTGTCAAAGTTAGGTAAAACCAACAAAGGAGCAGCACACAACTTATCTTTAAGCATATTAAAAGCATGTTCTTGTGCATCACCCCAAGTAAACCCAACGTTTTTCTTGACAATTTCATTCAAAGGTGCAGCTATACTACTAAAGTCCTTAATGAACCTCCTATAGAAACTAGCCAAGCCATGAAAACTCCTAACTTGGCTAATGTTTTTAGGTGTTGGCCACTCCCTAATTGCTTTCACTTTCTCCACATCAACCTCGAGCCCCTTTGAACTAACGACAAAACCAAAGAAATTAACTTTATCCATGCAAAAAGCACACTTTTTTAAATTGGCATACAATTTTTCTACCCTAAGAAAGTCTAGAACCCTACGCACATGCATGACATGATCATCAATGGACTTGGAATAAACTAAGATATCATCAAAATACACAACCACAAATTTACTAAGACACTCACGCAAGACATGGTTCATCAATCTCATAAAAGTACTAGGTGCATTTGTAAGCCCAAACGGCATAACTAACCACTCATATAGACCGTATTTAGTCTTAAAAGCCGTTTTCCACTCATCACCAGTTTTCATGCAAATTTGATAACAACCAGAACGCAAATCAATCTTAGTAAACAAACATGCACCATGCAACTCATCAAGCATATCATCTAACCTAGGAATGGGATGACGATACTTTACCGTTATTTTATTGATTGCACGGCCCACACACATTCTCCATGTGCCATCCTTCTTTGGAACCAAAATCACCGAAACCGCACAAGGACTTAAGCTCTCACGCACATACCCCTTTGACATCGGTTCTTCCACTTGCCTTTGAAGCTCCTTTGTCTCCTCCGGATTACTTCTATAGGCTGGTCTATTTGGTATGGAAGCCCCGGGTATGAAGTCTATTTGATGTTCTATCCCTCTTTGAGGAGGTAATCCACTTGGCATTTCCTCGGAAAGACATCAGCAAATTCCTGCAAAAGATTAGCAAACACACTCGGCAAGGAAAGATCAAGTTCAGTGAGTGTTCAAATATACATCTTTATAAGTAACAACAAATAACATCCGACTAGAATAAAATGCATGCCTAACTTCACTTTCCCTAGCCAAAAACTACCCTTTGCCTTTGTTTTCTCTTTAGAATCTCACCCTTTGGTTTTCATGTTCCTTTTGTTATTTTCAGCCTCACACCTCTCTCTTTCCAACTTACATTGGTCATCATACACTTCCTTAGGAGAAAGAGGTGTCAAAGTAACTTTTCTCCCATCCTTCACAAATGAGTACCTATTTAGAAAGCCATCATGGAAGGCCCTCAGATCAAATTCCCATGGCCTACCTAACAAGATATGGCCGTATGCATTGGCACTACATCACATAGCGCCTCATCCGAATATCTACCAATTGTGAAAGGTACAACAACTTGCTTATTCACTTTGATCTCACCACAATTATTTAACCATAACAATTTATAAGGTCTAGGATGTGGAATTAGATTTAAACCCAATTTTTCAACCATTAAAGTGCTAGCAACATTTGTACAACTACCACCATCAATAATAACAAGACAAGTCTTACCTTGTACATGGCATCTTGTGTGGAAAATGTTGTCTCTTTGCTGCTCCAAGGTATCATCTTCCTTCATTTGAACACTTAGTGTGCGCCTAGCCACCAAGAGCTCACCTCCTATAGGACCCTCAATGCAATCATCGCCGTCTTCCAATTGTGGTATCTCATCATCATTATCACTCTCTTCACTTGCTATTTCAATCTCCCCATGGTCTCTAGCCACCATTGCCCGCTTGTTTGGACATTGTGAAGCAATATGGCCACGCCCCAAGCATTTGAAACACTTGATGTCTCTATTCTTTTCTTTGTTAATTTCGGGTTTAGATGTGTCTTTGTTGCCTGAAATGCTTTTCCCTTTGTTGTCATTGGGAATAACCTTATCATCACCTTTCTTACCTCCTTTCCAAGAATTAGACCAATGTGGCCTCCCACTCGAAGTGCCCTAATATTCAAACCTTGCTGTCCCTCTAGGTTTTAGTTGCTTTTCCACCTTAATTGCAAGGTGAACTAACTCCTCAAGCTCCACATAATGTTGCAACTCTACCCTATCAGCAATCTCCTTATTAAGCCCACCAATGAATCGTGCCATGGTAGCTTCTCTATCCTCATCCAAATTAGCCCTAGTCATGAGCACTTCCATCTCCTTATAATAATCCTCAACACTCCTTGTACCTTGCCTCAAAGATTGGAGTCTTTGATGTAACTCCCTATGGTAATGTCTGGGTACAAAACGCCTTCTCATGATAGTTTTGAGTGCAATCCAACTACCAATAGGCTCTTCCATGTTCCTCCTCCTACAACCACCAACTGATCCCACCAAACTATAGCATAGTCATTAAATTGGGTAACCACCAATTTCACCTTTTTCTCCTCTGAAAAGTTATGGCAATCAAAGATAAGGTCAACTCGCTTTTCCCACTCCAAATATGCCTCCGGATCAGTTTTTCCCAAGAAGGTAGGAATACTAAGTTTGATACTACCTAAGTTCCTATCAACATCATCATAGTTCCCATAACCACCAAACTCACCACCAAAGTGTCCTCTACCTCTACCAAGATTTTGGGATCTCCTAGCTCCTCTACCCGAGGCCTCTACCAACCCCACCATAGGTCGCATTATCATACTCCTCAAAACCCTCATCAAAGTCATCCTCATTCACCCCAATTGGCTGCCCATGATTACCTTGCACATTCCCCCCTTCATCAAGCCTATTTCCCAGACCTCGGGCAAGTGCATTAATTTGGTCCATAATGGCTTGTTGATTGGTTGCCATTTCCCTTGGGCTGCCATGTCAAGTTGCAACCTCTCCATTTGCTCATTCATATTTCTTATGCTTCGTTGCACCCTCTCATTTTCATGCATTTGTCTTTGTGGGTATGCCGGTAGTTGGCACATTATTACCTCCACTAGAACCACTTGACATGCTGCAATAAGAGTTAGTATGCAATAAAGAAAAGAAAATAAATCGAAGGAAATTAAGGACCTCACCAACACTCCCTCACGTGTTTACTCTCAATTAATGGGGATGGTCACTCGTGTTTCGCACAATCAAGAATGATCACACAAGGCTGAAAACTCACACCACTCGGCCTTGTTTTCAAGGATTCTTATGTGAATCAATAACCACACATCAAGTTATTTCACTATGCTTGCAATGCACCAAGAATTATGATCTAAAAAGCTTAGTTGAGGCAAAACGCAAAAGTCAAGAAAATTAAACAATTAGTCACGCTTTCAATAAAATTAGGACTACAAACAAGCGAAAACTTCAAACGGATGCAAATGACATATGAAGAAACAATCTAGATGTAAGAAACAAGAAAGATGCGATTCGACTTGAAATAGGAAAAGAAGGAGCAGGATTTAGGAAGCAAAAATCACAAAGAAGGTTGATCAAGAAAGAAGGTTACCTCTTTATGCTTTAAATGTGTCAAATCTGCCCAAACTCAAAAGACACACAAAGAGGAGAATAAATGAAGGACAAAAACGAATTTAGAGCTGAATCAATTCAAATAAGATGGTATGTATAGGGCTCAGGTCATTGGAATTTAATGTCCCTTTGAATCTTCCCAAACAGCCACCTAATATCTATGTAATCACCCCAAGAACAATGATTTCAACACCAAATACGTTTTTTCCACTAACAAAGACAATCAAACCAATCAGACCTATTCCCTTTTTTTTTTTTTGCTAATTCGGATCTGATATTTTTCTTTTCTTGTTTCGTTTTTTTTTTTTTGAATCAGAATCAAAAACTACAAGAATCAAGAACTAAACAATGTAGATCTCAAGAATACCAAGAATACTTCAAGAACAATATCAAGAACTCAAGGAAAACAAATAATAACTTAAAGAAAAGGGATAAATAACCTGATTTAAGAGCCAAAGCTCTGATACCAAATGTTAAGAACCTCCAAGGATTAGAACCACGAACCCTAATGATTATGAACCCGTGAATTACTATCTTAGAAACCCAAGAACAAATTGAGTTTCAAAACCCAAGAACCGCTTAAATCAGATTGCAAGGTATGGTTGATCAAGATCAGAACCTAAAGAAAACTAAGTTCTTTAAACCCTAACCCTTAACATGCCACAAGGATAGATCAATTCCTTGATAAGTGGTTTATGCATTCAACAAGAATTCAAGAATTCAAGCAAATATGCAAAGGAAACAACTACTATAATTTTTATGAAAATTCGAATCCCAAAACACAACTTAAGGGGCGTTTTTATAGCCACCTAACATAAAAAACCCTAGTAAAACTATTAACCCTAGCTGCCACATAAGAAAAATAGGCAATAACATTGTTCTGAACTTAAAGAAGAGATTTCAGCCCAAATATTAGCCCACATTAGTCTTCATGTATTTGGACTTGCAAAACATTAAATAAAGCCCATTCAGATGTGTCTTTACTTGGGCCTATCCTAGCATGACCAATTGGGCTTCCTTGACTAGCCCGATCTTGCATATAGCCAATTAAGGCTTCTTGTAGCTTCTTGGACCTTGACCTTGTAAATGGGCCTTGTAGCATGCTTAATGGATCCTTAGCTTTATCTTTGGTTTTCTTGTTGTCCTCTCCATCAAGTCCATCTTTAAGCTTAGCCATGTCCATATCAGATTGGCTCAGAAATTCTGACCATTGCCTTCTGGAAGATGGAAGGAGCTGTTTTAAGCCCAAAGGGCATAACAGTCCACTGATACTGAGCATCTGGGATGCAAAAGGCGGTCTTGTATCTTTCTTCAGGATGAATGCCTAACTGCCAAAATCCTGACTTTAAATCAAACTTAGAGAAATAGGTTGCTCCTTGGAGACGGATCAAGAGAGAAGAGATTTTAGGAATTAGGAATTTGTCATCTGAAAGAAAATGATTCAGAGGCTTGTAGTTAATGACGAGCCTTTTCTTTCCTCTTAATTTCTCTGATCTCTTTTCCACATAGAACGCCTGACATGCCCAAGGAGACTGTGTAGGTTCAATCAAACCTTGCTAGAGGAGCTCTTGGCATTCTTATCTTGCTAAAACCAAGTCAGATGGGGACATTCCAGGATGACTGGCTTTAGTAGGGTTGACATGTTCATTTAATTTGCAAGGGAGAGTGATGAAGAAGTCTGGATTCTTGTATAGTGGATAAGGGTGATAGAATTTTCTATGAGAATCAGCACAGCATGGAACGAACAACTCTTTCAAGTGAGCAAAGTCCAGTGGGACTTCTGAAATAGAGAACTGGTTGGGATTCTGAGTATAAGGGAGAAATTCCCGTTTATACTTTAGCCCCGTTGGCAGGATTTGTAACCTTTTTACCGCATGATAAGTATCGAATCCAACTAGAAGATCTCTTCCAAATAGATAAGAACCAATAACGTGAATCCATACAATACAGTCAGGGAAGAACTGTATTCCAATCTTATCCTTGGAGATCATTGTAGTTTGAAAACTCTTGCCATCGGCTGCTTGGAAGTGACAAATCTTTTTCTTCCAGGCTGAGCTAGGCAAAGCATCAGGATTCATCATTGTACAGTGAGATCCAGTGTCTATTAAGGCAGTGATAGAAATAAGTCTCCCATATTTGCCAGCTAAGACATGAATGGATACCAAAGGTGTAGGATGAATGGGTTGTCGATATGACTTCGGAGGGATGAACTTTCCATACTTTCCGGAGAAGTAGGAATGGGTAATGGTATAGAAGAAGATCTGCTTTGATCCGGAATGAGTATCTTTCTTGGAGAAGATATCTCGGGGAAAACGATAAGCTATATCGCAAGAGTATAATCAGGTGGTTCCTGTTTTACTTGGAGTGCAGGACCAATAGTAAAAACAGATGTTTCTTCGTCTGAAGAACTTTCATCTTCTGTGCTGGTATCTGAATATGGAATAGCAAATAGAGTCTGAGAAGACGCCATTTCTTCTTCTGAAAAGAGAGACTCAAGATCATGATCGGATAAGTCATCTGGATATGAAGTCTTCAGTTGATGAAGAAGTGCAACAGTCTTCTTAGGCTTATTGGGACATCTCTTTGCATAGTGTCCTGATTGACCACAGATGTAACATCGATCAGATTTATGCTTGCTTGTTACCTTCTTTCTGAACCAGTGCAATTTTCTTCCTTTTCTCTGTTTATACTGGGGAGATTTCTCTGAATAAGAAAAATGTTTCTTCTTTTTTGTCTTGCACGTACAATGCTTATCCTTGCATTTGATTTGCAAATAATCCCGATTGCAGAGATTTTTCAACAGTGCTTCTCCTTTTGCAATCTTCTTGAATAGCTTTTGCTGCTCACACATTTTATCCAGAGTAGCCATTTTAAATTGCCAAATGTTCTATCCCTCTTTGAGGAGGTAATCCACTTGGCATTTCCTCGGGAAAGACATCAGCAAATTCCTGCAAAAGATTAGCAAACACACTCGGCAAGGAAAGATCAAGTTCAGTAGTGTTCAAATATACATCTTTATAAGTAACAACAAATAACATCTGACTTGAATGAAATGCATGCCTAACTTCACTTTCCCTAGCCAAAAAAACTACCCTTTGCCTTTGTTTTCTCTTTAGGCTGAATCTCACCCTTTGGGTTTTCATGCTCCTTTTTGTTATTTTCAGCCTCACGCCTCTCTCTTTCCAACTTACATTGGTCATCATACACTTTCTTAGGAGAAAGAGGTGTCAAAGTAACTTTTCTCCCATCCTTCACAAATGAGTACCTATTTAGAAAGCCATCATGGAAGGCCCTCGTATCAAATTCCCATGGCCTACCTAACAAGATATGGCCAGCATGCATTGGCACTACATCACATAGCGCCTCATCTGAATATCTACCAATTGAGAAAGGTACAACAACTTGCTTATTCACTTTGATCTCACCACAATTATTTAACCATAACAATTTATAAGGTTTAGGATGTGGAATTAGATTTAAACCCAATTTTTCAACCATTAAAGTGCTAGCAACATTTGTACAACTACCACCATCAATAATAACAAGACAAGTCTTACCTTGTACATGGCATCTTGTGTGGAAAATGTTGTCTCTTTGCTGCTCCAAGGTATCATCTTCCTTCATTTGAACACTTAGTGTGCGCCTAGCCACCAAGAGCTCACCTCCCATAGGACCCTCAATGCAATCATCGCTGCCGTCTTCCAATTGTGGTATCTCATCATCATTATCACTCTCTTCACTTGCTGTTTGGACATTGTGAAGCAATATGGCCACGCCCCAAGCATTTGAAACACTTGATGTCTCTATTCTTTTCTTTGTTAATTTCGGGTTTAGATGTGTCTTTGTTGCCTGAAATGCTTTTCCCTTTGTTGTCATTGGGAATAACCTTATCATCACCTTTCTTACCTCATTTTCAAGAATTAGACCAATGTGGCCTCCTACTCGAAGTGCCCTTATATTCAAACCTTGCTGCCCCTCTAGGTTTTAGTTGCTTTTCCACCTTAATTGCAAGGTGAACTAACTCCTCAAGCTCCACATAATGTTGCAACTCTACCCTATCAGCAATCTCCTTATTAAGCCCACCAATGAATCGTGCCATGGTAGCTTCTCTGTCCTCATCCAAATCAGCCCTAGTCATGAGCACTTCCATCTCCTTATAATAATCCTCAACACTCCTTGTACCTTGCCTCAAAGATTGGAGTCTTTGATGTAACTTCCTATGGTAATGTCTGGGTACAAAACGCCTTCTCATGATAGTTTTGAGTGCAATCCAACTACCAATAGGCTCTTCCATGTTCCTCCTCCTACTAACCACCAACTGATCCCACCAAACTATAGCATAGTCATTAAATTGGGTAACCACCAATTTCACCTTTTTCTCCTCTGAAAAGTTATGGCAATCATAGATAAGGTCAACTCGCTTTTCCCACTCCAAATATGCCTCCGGATCAGTTTTCCCCAAGAAGGTAGGAATACTAAGTTTGATACTACCCAAGTTCCTATCAACATCATCATAGTTCCCATAACCAACAAACTCACCACCAAAGTGTCCTCTAACTCTACTAAGATTTTGGTATCTCCTAGCTCCTCTACCCAGGCCTCTACCAACCCCACCATAGGCTGCATTATCATACTCCTCAAAACCCTCATCAAAATCATCCTCATTCACCCCAATTGGCTGCCCATGATCACCTTGCACATTCCCCCCTTCATTAAGCCTATTTCCTAGACCTCGGGCAAGTGCATTAATTTGGTCCATAATGGCTTGTTGATTGGTTGTCATTTCCCTTCGTTGGGCTGCCATGTCAAGTTGCAACCTCTCCATTTGCTCATTCATATTTCTTATGCTTCGTTGCACCCTCTCATTTTCATGCATTTGTGCTGTGGGTATGCCGGTAGTTGGCACATTATTACCTCCACTAGAACCACTTGACATGCTGCAATAAGAGTTAGAATGCAATAAAGAAAAAAATAAATAAATCGAAGGAAATTAAGGACCTCACCAACACTCCCTCACGTGTTTACTCTCAATTAATGGGGATGGTCACTCGTGTTTCGAACAATCAAGAATGATCACACAAGGCTGAAAACTCAAACCACTCAGCTTGTTTTCAAGGATTCTTATGTGAATCAATAACCACACATCAAGTTATTTCACTATGCTTGTAATGCACCAAGAATTATGATCTAAAAAGCTTAGTTGAGACAAAAACGCAAAAGTCAAGAAAATTAAACAATTAGTCACGCTTTCAATAAAATTAGGACTGCAAACAAGCGAAAACTTCAAACGGATGCTAATGACATATGAAGAAACAATCTAGATGTAAGAAATAAGAAAGATGCGATTCGACGGAAATAGGAAAAGAAGGAACGGATTTAGGAAGCAAAAATCACAAAAAAGGTTGATCAAGAAAGAAGGTTACCTCTTTATGCTTTAAATGTGTTAAATCTGCCCAAACTCAAAAGACACACAAAGAGGAGAATAAATGAAGGACAAAAACGAATTTAGAGCTGAATCAATTCAAATAAGATGGTATGTATAGGGCTCAGGTCATTGGAATTTAATGTCCCTTTGAATCTTCCCAAACAGCCACCAAATCCTTATTTATGTAGGATTGTGAAAATCTCCCTAAACCTTTTAACAACCCTAATATCTATGTAATCACCCCAAGGACAATGATTTACGTTTTTTTTCCACTAACAAAGACAATCAAACCAATCAGACCTATTCCTTTTTTTTTTTTTGCTAATTCGGATCTGATATTTTTCTTTTCTTGTTTCGTTTTTTTTTTTTTTTGAATCAGAATCAAAAACTACAAGAATCAAGAACTAAACAATGTAGATCTCAAGAATACCAAGAATACTTCAAGAACAATATCAAGAACTCAAGGAAAACAAACAATAACTTAAAGAAAAGGGATAAATAACCTGATTTAAGAGCCAAAGCTCTGATACCAAATGTTAAGAACCTCCAAGGATTAGAACCACGAACCCTAATGATTATGAACCCGTGAATCACTATCTTAGAAACCCAAGAACAAATTGAGTTTCAAAACCCAAGAACCGCTTAAATCGGGATTGCAAGGTATGGTTGATCAAGATCGGAACCTAAAGAAAACTAAGTTCTTTAAACCCTAACCCTTAACACGCCACAAGGATAGATCAATTCCTTGATAAGTGGTTTATGCATTCAACAAGAATTCAAGAATTCAAGCAAATATGCAAAGGAAACAACTACTATAATTTTATCAAAATCCGAATTTTTTTAAAACACAACTTAAGGGGCGTTTTTATAGCCACCTAACATAATAAACCCTAGTAAAACTATTAACCCTAGCTGCCACATAATAAACCCTAGTAAAACTATTAACCCTAGCTGCCACATAAGAAAAATAGGCAATAACATTGTTCTGAACTTAAAGAAGAGATTTCAGCCCAAATATTAGCCCACATTAGTCTTCATGTATTTGGACTTGCAAAACATTAAATAAAGCCCATTCAGATGTGTCTTTACTTGGGCCTATCCTAGCATGACCAATTAAGGCTTCTTGTAGCTTTTTGGACCTTGACCTTGTAATTGGGCCTTGTAGCATGCTCAATGGATCCTTAGCTTTATCTTTGATTTTCTTGTTGTCCTCTCCATCAAGTCCATCTTTAAGCTTGGCCATGTCCATATCACCACCGTACAAGTTAATGTGGTAATTAATACCAAGTAATGGCTATCAATGTGGGTAGTGGTTATTAAGAGCCACCATATACAAGTTAATGGGGTAATCAATACCAAGTAATGGCTATTAGTGTGGATAGTGGTTACTAAGGCCATTTAAGAGTAAAAGTAATCCTATGTGTGTGAGTCTATTTTAGTAGTGTGTGCATGGACTTGTACTCTATATAAACAAGTCCTTTTCTCTTTCTTTGAGAGCATGATTGAATTTGATATATAAAATTTTGTTTAAGTTTTATTGTGAGGAATTTTGTCTTTAATTTCTTGCTTGAACTTTGCGACTTATCAAGCTTTATTCTAGCTTGTGGTGTCAAAATCTAAATCTTTGTTTTCTTGTTATTTATCAAACTTTCTTGTTTGTGGCATAAGAGGAAATTCAAAGTCTATCTTAGTATCTTTATCCTTGTTGGTAAAGGGGTTAAGTAGCATCCATCTTCTTACTTCAATCTCTGAACGATCCGAATTTATGGATTAAATTGGTAATTTCTAGTTTTCTTCTAATTCAACTTATCATAGTATTTTTGCTATTGGGGAGTTAATTGATGAAACCTACAATTCCCATCAGGTGATGTAGGCTGAGTTGCCAGAATCTGTTCCATCTCTTGTTCAAGCTTAAATAGCCTGGATGAAAGCTTCGTGTGCATCCGTAAAGCTTCTTCTCTGAATGAAGTGACATGAGCTTCTATGGAACTGGTTTTATCAAAGACTTCTGAGAGTCTATTGTCAATCTTTTCCAGGTATTAATTCTGGGCAACAGCATTATTTGTCTGCCAGTTCAAAACCTCTTCTGCGGCTGAGAGAGGGGCCAAACTGCCTGCAGGTTGGACTGTATCCTTCACAATGAAAGGATGGGCAGGCGCTTTGGTCTGTTCATTTTCTTTCCTCACCAGAGGAGGAATTCCGCTGAGTTAACCATAAAACATGGCACTGCGACTGGCTCTGGAATCTTTACTGGTTCAAAAGAACAAGAGCAAACTACTGGAGGAGGAGGACAAGTCAAAAGTCCTTCTTCCTTTAATATTTCAAAGCATCTCTTCAGATAATCATCATTGGACATTGGTTTGTTCTTTTCTGGTGGAAGACGAATCCAGGATCTTTCTCTCCTAGTTTGTACAGGGGCCTGAATGGAATCAGGTTGATCATCGTCTTTGTCATTATATCGAGGTGGACTAGTACATGTGTGCTTTCTTTTCCAAGTCTTAGTCCCCTTTGATCTGATTTCTAGATCATCCAGATCATCTTGGCAATTATATCCAACATCGCACATAGAGGGATTAACATCCCAAATAAAGTGGCCATTAATCTTGCCCTTATAGACTTCCCATCCGTTTGATCTGAAGCTGTGAATGGGAATCTTCTTCTCATAGGATCTCTGTACTGGCTGAATCATAGAGATAGTATGAGGATTTGAAGATGATGATACTGTGGATGATAGATATGAAACCTTGACAGACTTGTCAAGCTGTTTGATGAATACTGGATCTTGTTTCTGAACAGGCTGTGAGCTTTGATGAAGCTTCTCATAATTTGTGATCCATACAGAGGGAATCAACTTCTCTAGCTCCTCTCTAGGCAACTGCCTAGGAGTCTGAACTATGGTGGGAGCAAGACCACTGTCAGCAAAGATAAACACTGCGTCTCCGCTAGAGAGACCAGGAGTCTACAGATTTATTGCATGGTCTTGAAGCCTGTAAACCATCTGATGATGAAGGGTAGCCGAAATGGTATCGGCGACCTGGTCAGCACCTGTAATCTGGACTTGAACTTTCAAGGCCTGACTAAGATGTGAATCTTCCAATGACATGTTGAAATTAGGGAAGAACGTTAGCACTACGCTCCCTGCATTCAAAGTTGTAGCAATAGAGCCGATTACAGCATGTTCATAATTTAGATACCGGGTATCTAACAAGGAGAGTCTTGCTGTAACTGGAAGTCCTTGTCTCCCGTGATAGGAGAGAACAAGTCTGATGGCTCCGAAGTTGATGTGGAAAAGGAATAGGATCGTTTTTGGAATGAGTTTGAGTACTTTGAATGGTAGGGAACAAATAAAAGAACACGACACTAAGTAAAGCACTCTCAAACTTCTACTCTCAAACACTAAGTAGTAAGAGCAAAAGGGCGTGTAAACACAAAGTAAAACACTTAGAATAATTTCACAAAGAAATCAGATTTGTTTTCAACTCTCAATGCCTATAACACTTGGCCATGAGTTCTATTTATACTCAACCACTAGAAGAGTTACATGACATAGATAAACTCTTCAACTTCCTCCTAAAAACTGACCGACTACAAGGATTCACATTCCCTTATAACATCCCTAATTAAATAAAGAAATAAAAGTGCTAAATAAAGAAAATCTTTGTAACGGTATTAAAGGCTGATTACAAAGTTTTATTACACACTTAAAACTGAAATTCTAACAGCAAATTAAACAAAGAATAACTCCAAAACGTCCACCTTTATGAGCGAAAAAACCGAACATAATGAGCAAATAGAGTAAGGAATAACTCCAAAACGTCCACCTTTATGAACAACAAAAACTGAACATAATGAGCAGCAAATATTCCCCTTTTCAAGCTTTTATTCAACCATCCAATTAAGGCAAGTGATAAAGGTTTGTTTTGATGAGAATCCCATGAAATGTTCCGATCTTTGCTTAGCATTTTCATGCACTAGCAAGGCATGGACCGTAGCATCATTATCTTGCACTTGAGTCATGTGATGGACCTCTTGTTGGACTGATTCCATATCATTCTCCCCCTCTTGAAAAAGTTTATCCTCAAACTTTCATTATCAAGGTATGGAGTTAAATCCCCCACATTGAAAGTTGCACTTACACCACCATACTCACTTGGAAGTTCAAGTTTGTAAGCACTTTCTCCAATCTTTTCTAACACACGAAATGGACCATCCCGACCTAGGCATGAGTTTGTTTTTCCTAAGATTAGGAAAACGTTCCTTCCTCAAATGTAACCACACTAGATCACCCTTAGCAAAGGTAGGCTGTTTTCTTCTCTTGTTAGCTCTTGCCTTGTAAACTGCATTCATTGCTTCAATTTTCTCCTTAACTTGAGTACATGTTTTCCGAAATGCTTCCCATCTTTTCTTTGAATCAACATGGACTAAGTCCTTTCTTGGCAATGGAACAAGTTCAACAGGAAGAAGAGGATTAACCCCATAGACCACCTCAAAAGGAGCACGACTTGTAGTTGAAGAAGGTGATCTATTATAGGAAAATTCAGCATGTGCCAACTTGATATCCCAATCTTTCTGCGTTTTACTCACAAGTCCACGCAACAAAGATCCAAGTGTTCTATTAGTCACTTCCGTTTGGCCATCAGTTTGAGGATGATGAGAAGTACTAAAAAGAAGCTTAGTACCTACCAACTTCCATAAAATTCTCCAAAAGTGACTTAGGAATTTAGAATCCCTATCTGAAACAATTGATCTTGGAACACCATGCAAACGAATGATCTCACGAAAATACAAGTCAGCAATTTTGGATGCATCATCCGTCTTATGGCACGCAATAAAGTGAGCCATCTTTGAAAATCGATCAACCACCACCATGATGTTATCCTTTCCCCTTTGAGTCTTTGGAAGCCCCACAATAAAGTCCATACTTACACTTTCCCAAGGGGCATCAGGGACGGGTAAGGGATGGTAGAGACCTTTATGGAAGGTACTCTTGGACTTTTGACAAGTAGAACATCTCTCCACCACATGAGTCACGTCTTTTATCATGTGTGGCCAATAAAAGTGTTCATTGAGTATGTCCATGGTCTTGTGAACACCAAAGTGACCAACAATTCCACCTCCATGGACTTCCCTAATCAAAAGCTCACGAACACCACACTTAGGGATACAAAGTTTGTTCCCTTTAAATAAGAAACCATCTTGAACTATGAACTCCTGAGTAGGCTTTTGGAAATATAGTAGCAAAGTGTTCATCATTCTCATATAAACCTTTTAAATGTTCAAAGCCTAGAACTTGAGTATGGATAGCAAGTAGGTAACGTCTCCTTGAGAGAGCATCCGCAACAACATTGTTCCTTCCCTCCTTATACTTCGAATGGAAAGTGAAAGATTGCAGGAACTCTACCCACTTGGCATGTCGATGATTCAGCTTTTGTTGGCCATGTATGTACTTCAAGGCCTCATGATCCGAATGAAGAACAAAAGGTTTTGGCCTTAGATAGTGAGACCAATGTTCTAAAGCTCTAACAATCGCATAGAACTCACGATCATAGTTGGAATAATTCAGCTTGGCTCCACTTAGTTTCTCACTAAAGTAGCAAATCGGACGCTTCTCTTGAATAAGGACAGCCCCAATACCCACGCCGCTTGCATCACATTCCACTTCAAAAGCTTGTCAAAATCCGGAAGAGCAAGGATGGGTGCATTGCATAATTTTGTTTTGACTTCTTCAAAGGATTTTTGGGCCGCTTTACTCCATTTGAATTCTCCTTTCTTCATTAACTCCGTCATCGAGGCTGTAGTTGTTGAGAAGTTCTTGATGAAGATTCTATAGAAAGAAGCAAGGCCATGAAAGCTCCTAACTTCATGAACATCCCTTGGAACTAACCATGTGGAAATGGCCTTCACTTTCTCCTGGATCAACTGTATCCCTTCACTAGAAACAATGTATCCTAGGAAAGAAATACTATTACACATGAAAGTACATTTTCCATTTTCCATACAACTTGTGAGTTCTCAATTTTTCAAATAAATCTCTCAAATGCAACATATGCTCACTTTCGGATTAGCTATATACTAAAATATCATCTAAGTATACAACAATGAACTTATTGAGAAAAGGTCAAGTACCTCATTCATAAGTCTCATGAACGAACTAGGGGCATTGCAAAGTCCAAATGGCATGACAAGCCACTCATACAACCCTTGTTTCGTTTTGAAAGCTCGCTCTTCCATTCATCACCTTCTCGAATTCTCATTTGATGGTAGCCACTCCTCAAATCAATCTTACTTTGAAAATTCGGCACCACTCAATTCATCAAACATATCTTGGAGCCTAGGCATAGGAAATCTATATTTGATAGTTATGTTATTGATTGCACGACTATCAATACACATTCTCCATGTTCCTTCTTTCTTAGGCACTAAAAGAGCCATGACGTACATGGACTAAGGCTCTCACGCACATAACCTTTCTCCATTAGTTCTTCCACTTGCCTTTGCAACTCTTTAGCTTGCTCGGGATTGCACCGATAGGCTGCTTTGTTAGGCAATGGGGCTCCGGGATTAAGTCAATTGCATGCTCAATCCCACGAAAGGTGGCAGTCCTTTCGGTGAAATCACTAGGAAATACATCGGAAAATTCTTCAAGCAAATGACTCAAAGACAAAGAGTTAGTGGCATAGGAAACAACATTAGAAATGGGTTTAACAAGAAGTACAAACCCTCCTCCCTCCATTGCACACTCTTTTCGAACTCTTTCCTCGAAATCGGAAAATTAGGTCTCCTTTCCACCATAGGTTCAACCTTAGGAGGCAAAGGCAACAATCTAATATTTTTCCACCCGTGGTAGTAACCAGATATATATTAGAAACACCATCATGTACAGCATTTCTATCAAATTGCCATGGTCTACCAAGCAAAATATGACATGCACTCATAGGCAATACATCACACCAACGTTCATCATGATAATTGCCAATTGTAAATGAAACTAAAGCTTGTTTCTTGACCTTCAAACCAGTTTCATTATTCAACCAATTCAATTTGTAAGGCTTAGCATGATTTCAAGAGGAAGCTTAAGCTTACCGACAAGTTCTGTGGATGCCACATCCGTGCATGATCCTCCATCAACAATCACATCACATGTCTTATCAAGAACCTTGCACCTTGTATGGAAAAGGTTCTCTTGTTGCCGCATGTCTTTGAGAGGTTCGGAATGTAAGACTCTCCTAACAACTCCACAAAGAGGGTTGTCATTCTCCTCCGCATCATACTCCTCAACATCTTCATTGTTACTTTCGGATTCATACCGTAAGAATCCTCCTCACTCGGGTGAATTGTGAGAATATTCCTTTTGGGCATTCACTAGCAATATGCCCACGTTCTTGGCACTTGTAATAAGTCCTTTTGAATCCTTCTTGCTTAAAACTAGATTTTCCACTTTGAAACTTTGAAGGATTAGTAGAAGAAAGTTGTTTAGAAGAGCTAGAAGAAGACTCACTCTTCCTAAAAGGTATGTATGGTTTATATGGAGTCTTGACGCCACTTGTGTTCGCCCTTAGGCTTCTCCTGTTTCACTTGTGCTTCCACCTTCCTAGCCACTCTGTCACAACTTCATCAAAAGTAGAAAAGCTCATAAGATCTACCTTGTGAGAGATGGGTTTGGATAGCCCTTTAGTGAAACGAGCAATCTTGAGGGCTCCTTCTCTTGCAAGTCACACATCAAGCCTAGCCTCTCAAATTCACGAACATACTCATCAACACCGAGATCGCCTTGAGTTAGTCGAGTTAGCTTGACATATTGATCTTGCTCATACTCACGTGGTACCCAACGCCTCTCCATTTTCTTCTTGAGTTTCTCCCATGACTCGATCTTTTCTTTCTCTTCGCCTCTTGGCTTTTAGATTGTCATACCAAAGCCCAGTAAGCTTTGTTAATCTAAGGACGACCATCTTACACCTCCTCCTATCATCAAAGTCTTTATAATCAAAGACACTTTCCATTCTTCGAACCCAATCTAAGAAGTTTTCCGGATCACTTGAGCCATCAAATTCAGGAAGTTCCAATTTGAAACTCCTATCTTCTTCTTGAAAATTTCGAGAGGTAGGATTCCCACCGGAGCTTGTCATGTTCTCCAAGTCTCCAACACGTTCTCCCATCTTTAAGGATAGTTCCGCGAATGGCATCCATCCTAGCTTCATGTTTCCTCAAGTCTCCTTGTAGCTCACGAAGTTGCTTCATGATAGCGACCAACATTTCAGAATTAGACTGATTTGTTTCCATTACAATAGCGTGCAATTTTAATCAACCAAAAAAATATCAAACGGACTTCAAAAATTTTGTAACTTTACAATCACAAAACTCTCAAAGAGAAAAACAATTTAAACTCAAGAAACACTAAAAAATCTTCAGGAACAAGGGAGATACGAATCAAAACCTTCGGACTGTTTTCAAAGAACGTAATCGCTTTTTTTTATACGAAACTCACACTCTCCAAAGCCTAAGCTCCGATACCAATTGATGTGGAAAAGGAATAGGATCGTTTTTGGAATGAGTTTGAGTACTTTGAATGGTAGGAAACAAATAAAAGAACACGACACTAAGTAAAGCACTCTCAAACTTCTACTCTCAAACACCAAGTAGTAAGAGCAAAGGGCGTGTAAACACAAAGTAAAACACTTAGAATAATTTCACAAAGAAATCAGATTTGTTTTCAACTCTCAATGCCTATAACACTTGGCCATGAGTTCTATTTATACTCAACCACTAGAAGAGTTACATGACATAGATAAACTCTTCAACTTCCTCCTAAAACTGACTGACTACAAGGATTCACATTCCCTTGTAACATCCCTAATTAAATAAAGAAATAAAAGTGCTAAATAAAGAAAATCTTTGTAAAAGCTATTAAAGGCTGATTACAAAGGTTTTATTACACACTTAAAACTGAAATTCTAATAGCAAATTAAACAAAGAATAACTCCAAAACGTCCACCTTTATGAACAAAGAAAACCGAACATAATGAGCGTGAATAGAGTAAGGAATAACTCCAAAACGTCCACCTTTATGAACAACAAAAACTGAATATAATGAGCAGCAAATATTCCCCTTTTCAAGCTTTTATTCAACCATCCAATTAAGGCAAGTGATAAAGGTTTGTTTTGATGAGAATCCCATGAAATGTTCTGATCTTTGCTTAGCATTTTCATGCACTAGCAAGGCATGGACCGTAGCATCATTATCTTGCACTTGAGCTGTGTGATGGACCTCTTGTTGGACTGATTCCATATCAGAAGTGGAGATGGGTATACTTCTGTTGTCTCTAATGCTGAATAAAGTGTGGAGGGATCTCTAGAGTTACATATTGTTCTGTTGTAACTGAAGAAAGAACACACTGAGAAAGAGCAGATGATTTTACATACTCTTTCACTGCAACAGAGGGTCTAGAGATAATATGTCTTGTAGATCCGGAAAAGACCGTTACGACCAAGATGTAGTAGGGTTAAGTATAGGCACAAGGGAGTTCTGGACCTGGGCTATATCAGGTATATGAGATATTTCTACCAGGTTATCTATCTTGTCTGTAATATATTTTTTACAAGAAGGAGGTAGAGTAAGAGACGAGGCCCTCTATATGGATCACAAATTATGAGAAGCTTCATCTTTTTATTCCAGGCTGAGCTAGGCAAAGCATCAGGATTCAGACAAGGACTTCCAGTTACAGCAAGACTCTCCTTGTTAGATACCTGGGTATCTAACAAGGAGAGTCTTGCTGTAACTGGAAGTCCTTGTCTCCCGTGATAGGAGAGAACAAGTCTGATGGCTCCGAAGTGGAGATGGGTATATTTCTGTTGTCTCCACTGCTGAATAAAGTGTGGAGGGATCTCTAAAGTTACATATTGTTCTGTTGTAACTGAAGAAAGAACACACTGAGAAAGAGCAGATGACTGTACATACTCTTTCACTGCAACAGAGGGTCTAGAGATAATATGTCTTAGAGATCTGGAAAAAGACTGGTTACGGCGGAAGACAGAGTAGGGGTTAAGTATAGGCACAAGGGAGTTCTGGACCTGGGCTGTATCAGGTATATGAGATATTTCTACCAGGTTATCTATCTTGTCTGTAATATATTTTTTACAAGAAGGAGGTAGAGTAAGAGACGAGGTTTGAACAATAGGGCTAGTACTGGTTTCCATGGTTTCCAAACTGGCTCTGATACCAATAATGGGGCAAGGATCAAAGAAGGAACAGGTCAGAATAAAATAATGGGGCAAAGATCAAAGAAGGAACAGGTCAGAAAATCAACAAGGTTCTGATGTGCAGGATCCTCTGACGAGGCAAACACAGAGCATACGCTTGATGATAAAAGATGATAGACAGGGAAGATAAGTAATAAACAGTGAATAGAACACTGAGGATGAAGATGACAAATAGTAAAGATAAACAATAGGACTTTGATGAACAAGTAATCAGAAACTCTCTAATTATCTCAGAGTGACAATCTATATGTAAGGGCACTCCTCCTTTACCAAGTGAACTCCTCCTTTACCGTGCCGGAGTCGCTCACCGACTCACCGGAAAGTACTATTGATCATCATCAATCTCTAAGCCAAACTCACACATACGCAACCCTACAGCCAACAAAGCCACTCCTGGGCTACAAATGCCGTTCTGGGTCTTTAATATGTATAAATTTGCTTAGCAGACAAAAATCGAAACTCTGAATAGATTTTCATAGCTTTATCATTCCTAATGGACACAAGAGATAGACCGGAGTGAAGAAGGAAGGAGAATACTGTTAAAGAAGGAGTATGAGAATTTAGAATGCCATCAGAGATATGAAGAAAAGATAAGAGTTTTTATTTCATGCAACTTCATTTACAAACTAGAGAGCTCTTCCTTATATAGAAGAAGAGGTACTCTTTAGAAATCCACACCGACCATAAGAGATTGCCATCTGGCAGTCTTATCTCACACGACTCATAGACCTGATCTCTATACATGTGAAGGAATATATTCCTTCATACAAGACTCCAAAACATCATGTCATTTATGTTCCATTGACTATAATAATGGAGACCCTAATAATGACATACAAAGCCAAAACATATGAGGCCAAACAACTCTTAATAATGGAGACCATAATAGAGAATCTTGCTGTTGGGAGTGTATCATGACATCACTTATTTTGTCTGTTTGTGGACCCACATTCTGAGTAGTTATCATCAGAATCATCCGAATCACTATCTTTATATCTTCGACGTCTTCTTCTTGATGGGATGGGCTTGTCAGATGGATAAGGCTTAGAAGACCTTAATGGCGCCATTTGGGCCAAAAGTTGTGAAGCTGATAGAAGAGATTCTTCTAGCTGTGTCCATGGCTCCTGAAAAGCTAGATTCATTGTTGTTGGAGATGTAGCTTCAAACTGTTGACTAGCTGCAGGTTGTTGAGTAGCTGGTGGTGACTGTGTTGAAGAAGTAGAGGTGAACAGTCGTCTCTGATCTGAGGGTTGCCTTTGCATGTTGATGACTGGAATTACTTCATTGGCTGTATGATTTAGCTCATTTCCTTTGTGAAGTAAAGCAAGTTTAATGACAAAGGGCATCTCTTCAAAACGTCCAGGAGAGTTCTCCATTCGAATGACCGCTGAAACAAAGTGTCATTCAAATTGTGTCGTTGATGGAGAAAGAGAATGGTATGATAGGTTAAAGCCTTATCATGATTTTCCATGTGTAGAAGACCTGCTTCATGAACCAACCTTCTGAGTCGGTATTGCCATGCCTGTTGGTTATCAAATATTAGGAAGAAGTGCTAGGCTGGATGAGACTCATTTTCTTCTCTGTGTAAGAACCACAAGGTTTTTAACAATGGTAGCTCTACAGGAAGATGATACAGGCATGTGAGGTACCAGAGATACCAGAATTGTTCAGAAGTTGAAGGAAACGTTTCTGTAATAGTGGGGAAAAGTTTCCAAGGAAATGAGGCAGAAAAGTCTTCTAGATTTGGTACAATAGTCTGATAGAAAGCTAAGATACGTCTATAGGCCCAAAGCTCAAATTCTTGAATAGACATACCTTCAGGTTGGTCTGGGTGTAAAGTCCAGGGACTGAATTGTGCCATGAGGATAAAGAAAGAAGGACTAACAGAGTTCATGGATGATTTGGATAATCGGGATAGAAAATCAGGGATAAGATTTTTATCACCTTGAATGTGTTGTACTTCAAAATCATATTGGGAGAACCATTCTTTCAGGCGGAGCAGTTGTTTGTCAGGGATTTGTCGTCCCTTGAATTCCAGAATGTGAGGGAAATTAGAATTGTCCATTCTAATTATAAAATGTCTTGAGGCCACGAAGAACTCGCATTTTTGAATTGCATATTTTACCGCCAGAATCTCTTTAATGTTCGAATGATAATGGAGTTCACTGTCCTTGAATTGTCCCGACACGTGTCTACATAGTGACTCTCTATTTTCCCGTTTCTGGAGAAGAATAGCGCCCCCAAGCATAGTCACTTGCATCACCAAGGATCACCAAGGCCATCGCAGGAATAGTGAGGGTCGGAGTCTTTGGGCCACCTGTTTTAACATCTTAACAGCCTTCGGTTGGGCTCGAGTCCATGGGCCCGCATCTTCTTTAGCCGTGACCGCTTTGTATGGGCCATTGGGATGAAATTTCGAATGTAATTAATGATCCCCAGAAACTGTTGAATCTGCTTCTTGGATAAATTTTCATTGGGGAAATGCATCAATTCTTGGGCTAAATGTGAGCCCGCTTCATACTGCCCATTCTTTAGTTTGAGCCCAAGAAAGTCAACTTCAGTTTATCCAATGTAAGATTTCCTTTCAGAAAGCATTATCCCATAGGAATGGACTAAACTGTGGAATCTTTTGAGAAGATCATCATGCTCTTTTGCTGACTTGGAGAAGAGTAGGATATCATCTATGTAGATATAGGTGTCTAGGATTGGCTCAAAAATTCTGACCATTGCCTTCTGGAAGATGGAAGGAGCTGTTTTAAGCCCAAAGGGCATAACAGTCCACTGATACTGAGCATCTGGGATGCAAAAGGCGGTCTTGTATCTTTCTTTAGGATGAATGCCTAACTGCCAAAATCCTGACTTTAAATCAAACTTAGAGAAATAGGTTGCTCCTTGGAGACGGATCAAGAGAGAAGAGATTTTAGGAATTGGGAATTTGTCATCTGAAAGAAAATGATTCAGAGGCTTGTAGTTAATGACGAGCCTTTTCTTTCCTCTTAATTTCTCTGATCTCTTTTCCACATAGAACGCCTGACATGCCCAAGGAGACTGTGTAGGTTCAATCAAACCTTGCTGGAGGAGCTCTTGGCATTCTTGTCTTGCTAAAACCAAGTCAGATGGGGACATTCCAGGATTCATCACTCTGGATTCTTGTATAGTGGATAAGGGTGATAGAATTTTCTGTGAGAATCAGCACAGCATGGAACGAACAACTCTTTCAAGTGAGCAAAGTCTAGTGGGACTTCTGAAATAGAGAACTGGTTGGGATTCTGAGTATAAGGGAGAAATTCCGCTTATACTTTAGCCCCGCTATGTGATTTGTAACCTTTTTGCCGCATGATAAGTATCGAACCCAACTAGAAGATCTCTTCCAAATAGATAAGAACCAATAATATGAATCCATACAATACAGTCAGGGAAGAACTGTATTCCAATCTTATCCTTGGAGATCATTGTAGTTTGAAAACTCTTGCCATCGGTTGCTAGGAAGTGACAAATCTTTTTCTTCCAGGCTGAGCTAGGCAAAGCATCAGGATTCATCATTGCATGGTGAGATCCAAAGGTTCATTAAGGCGATGTGAAATAGGTCTCCCATATTTGCCAGCTAAGACATGAATGGATACCAAAGGTGTAGGATGAATGGGTTGTGCTGATATGACTTCTGGAGGGGATGAACTTTCCATACTTTCTGGAGAAGTAGGAATGGGTAATGGTATAGAAGAAGATCTGCTTTGGACTGGTGTGAGTATCTGATATGGACATGGTCAAGCTTAAAGATGGACTTGATGGAGAGGACAACAAGAAAACCAAAGATAAAGCTAAGGATCCATTGAGCATGCTACAAGGCCCAATTACAAGGTCAAAGTCCAAGAAGCTACAAGAAGCCTTAATTGGCTATATGCAAGATCGGGCTAGTCAAGGAAGCCCAATTGGTCATGCTAGGATAGGCCCAAGTAAAGACACATCTGAATGGGCTTTATTTAATGTTTTGCAAGTCCAAATACATGAAGACTAATGTGGGCTAATATTTGAAATCTCTTCTTTAAGTTCGAACAATGTTATTGCCTATTTTTCTTATGTGGCGTGCCTAGGGTTAATAGTTTTACTAGGGTTTATTATGTTAGGTGGCTATAAAAACGCCCCTTAAGTTGTGTTTTGGAAATTCAGAATTTTGATAAAATTATAGTAGTTGTTTCCTTTGCATGTTTGCTTGAATTCTTGAAGTCTTGTTGAATGCATAAACCACTTATCAAGGAATTGATCTATCCTTGTGGCGTGTTAAGGGTTAGGGTTTAAAGAACTTAGTTTTCTTTAGGTTCCGATCTTGATCAACCATACCTGCAATCCCGATTTAAGCGGTTCTTCGGTTTTGAAACTTAATTTGTTCTTGGGTTTCTAAGATAGTAATTCACGGGTTCATAATCATTAGGGTTCGTGGTTCTAATCCTTGGAGGTTCTTAACATTTGCATCGGAGCTTTGGCTCTTAAATCAAAGTTATTTATCCCTTTTCTTTAAGTTATTGTTTGTTTTCCTTGAGTTCTTGAAGTATTCTTGGTATTCTTGAGATCTACATTGTTTAGTTCTTGATTCTTGTAGTTTTTGATTCTGAATCAAAAAAAAAAAAAAACGAAACAAGAAAAGAAAAATATCAGATCCGAATTAGCAAAAAAAAAAAAAGGAATAGGTCTGATTGGTTTGATTGTCTTTGTTAGTGGAAATAACATATTTGGTGTTGAAATCATTATTCTTGGGGTGATTACATAGATATTAGGGTTGTTAAAAGGTTTAGGGAGATTTTCACAATCCTACATAAATAAGGATTTGGTGGCTGTTTGGGAAGATTCAAATGGACATTAAATTCCAATGACCTGAGCCCTATACATACCATCTTATTTGAATTGATTCAGCTCTAAATTCGTTTTTGTCCTTCATTTATTCTCCTCTTTGTGTGTCTTTTGAGTTTGGGCAGATTTGACACATTTAAAGCATAAAGAGGTAACCTTCTTTCTTGATCAACCTTCTTTGTGATTTTTGCTTCCTAAATCTGTTCCTTCTTTTCCTATTTCAAGCTGAACTGCATCTTTCTTGTTTCTTACATCTAGATTGTTTCTTCATATGTCATTTGCATCCGTTTGAAGTTTTCGCTTGTTTGCAGTCCTAATTTTATTGAAAGCGTGACTAATTGTTTTTTTTCTTAACTTTGCGTTTTGCCTCAACTAAGCTTTTTAGATCATAATTCTTGGTGCATTGCAAGCATAGTGAAATAACTTGATGTGTGGTTATTGATTCACATAAGAATCCTTGAAAACAAGCTGAGTGGTGTGAGTTTTCAGCCTTGTGTGATCATTCTTGATTGTGCGAAACACGAGTGATCATCCCCATTAATTGAGAGTAAACACGTGAGGGAGTGTTGGTGAGGTCCTTAATTTCCTTCGATTTATTTTTTTTTATTATTATTGCATACTAACTTTTATTGCAGCATGTCAAGTGATTCTAGTGGAGGTAATAATGTGCCAACTACCGGCAATACCCGCGGCACAAATGCATGAAAATGAGAGAGTGCAAGGTGATCAACTTGATTCGAGGACGAATCATCCTAAAGAAGGAGGGAATGATATGGACATGGCCAAGCTTAAAGATGGACTTGATGGAGAGGACAACAAGAAAACCAAAGATAAAGCTAAGGATCCATTGAGCATGCTATAAGGCCCAATTACAAGGTCAAGGTCCAAGAAGCTACAAGAAGCCTTAATTGGCTATATGCAAGATCTACAGTCAAGGAAGCCCAATTGGTCATGCTAGGATAGGCCCAAGTAAAGACACATCCGAATGGGCTTTATTTAATGTTTTGCAAGTCCAAATACATGAAGACTAATGTGGGCTAATATTTGAACAAATCTCTTCTTTAAGTTCGGAATAATGTTATTGCCTATTTTTCTTATGTGGCGAGCTAGGGTTAATAGTTTTACTAGGGTTTATTATGTTAGTGGCTATAAAACGCCCCTTAAGTTGTGTTTTGGAAATTCGAATTTTGATAAAATTATAGTAGTTGTTTCCTTTGCATGTTTGCTTGAATTCTTGAATTCTTGTTGAATGCATAAACCACTTATCAAGGAATTGATCTATCCTTATGGCGTGTTAAGGGTTAGGGTTTAAAGAACTTAGTTTTCTTTAGGTTCCGATCTTGATCAACCATACCTTGCAACTGACGGTTGCCTTGGGTTTTGAAACTTAATTTGTTCTTGGGTTTCTAAGATAGTAATTCACGGGTTCATAATCATTAGGGTTCGTGGTTCTAATCCTTGGAGGTTCTTAACAGTATCTTTCTTGGAGAAGATATCTGTGAAAACAAAGAAGCTATATCTCGAGTATAATCGGGTGGTTCCTGTTTTACTTGAGTGCAAGACCAATAGTAAAAACAGATATTTCTTCGTCTGAAGAACTTTCATCTTCCGTGGCCGGTATCCGAATATGGAATAGCAAATGAGTCCGAGAAGACGCCATTTCTTCTTCCCGAAAGAGAGACTCAAGATCATGATCGGATAAGTCATCCGGATATGAAGTCTTGATTGATGAAGAAGTGCAATGATCTTCTTAGGCTTATTGGGACATCTCTTTGCATAGTGTCCTGATTGACCATGAGATGTAACATCGATCATATTTATGCTTGCTTGTTACCTTCTTTCCGAACCGGTACCAATTTTCTTCCCTTTTCTCCTGTTTATGCACGGGGAGATTTCTTTGAATAAGAAAAATGTTTCTTCTTTTTGCCTTGCACATACAATGCTTATCCTTGCATTTGATTTGCAAATAATCCCGGTGCAGAGATTTTTCAAAGTGCTTCTCCTTTTGCAATCTTCTTGAATAGCTTTCTTGCTCACACATTTTATCCGGAGTAGCCATTGTAAATTGCCAAATCTCTCCAAGAGATTTGGTGATATCTCGATGTGTGTCTGTCACCATTCTCCGAATCTCGGGTGCATTTCTTCCCAGGTGAGAGGCGGCGAAGGTGTACTTTAGATCATCACTGTTTGGACCCGGCAAGTTCATAGTAAAGTTTAGACATATGAACATAGTGGTCTTCAAGATCTTTTCTTTTCATGGAACAGCACTTTCATTAAAGTATTCTTATTTTCTTTGTCCGAAAATCAAATTGTAGTCTCACAAAGCTAGCGATGGATCCGTGCTAGAGCTTGAGTATGAGAACAAAACTGAACAAATTGAATTTGATAATATTCAGGGCCAATGAAAAACCATAATGTGCCGGTGAACCTTGATGTGAATTCGGTTAAGACAGGCTTGGAGATTAGCTTGGGGTTTATCATTTGGAGATCAAGCCAAGCATTGAATTCTAAGATCTTGTTCGCCATTGGTAGGCCGGGTATCAAAGAACCGGGACGAACACGGTTTTGGTGGGAAAGGATGTTCACGGGTAAGAGATTCCAATTCTTCAGTTTCCTCGGTAATTTCGGGCTCTTCTTTGTGTGTTCATCAACACATAAGGACCTTGTGTTCTAGATTCAAATTTGTTGATCTGGAGATATCAGTCCCTCGATCAAAAGAGGGCTGAAGTGTTGTAGCTCAAATTGAGAGCCAGTCAGAATGAAATATCGACTTCGATTGAAGAAGTCGACTCGTAAAACGGAGGTTTTGCTCTATATAGCCATCCCCGTGGCTTAGCAGTCCTTTATCCTTTAAAGGCTTAGAAGAAGAAATTGATAAGATCATGGAAACAACTTCAAATCCTATTGTCCAAACCTCTTCCTCCTACCACCTACTTCATGTAAAGCGATTATGTGGATAAGATCGATAATCTAGTAGAAATTTCCCATATTCCAAAACCGCTCAAATTCAAAATTCTCTTGTCCCAATTCTCAACCTTTATCTTCTTCCGGCCTTGACAGTCTTTCCTGAACAAGCTGAGACATATTATTTCTAGACCTTCATCGGCATAAAAGAATATATGCGGTCGTCTTCCCTTTCTCGGTGTGTTCTCTCTTCCGTAACCAGCAGTGCGTGACTTTAGAAATTCCACCTCATTTCATTCAACAGTGGAGACAACAGTATACCCATCTCCACTTGAGCCATCGGACTTGTTCTCTCCTATCATGGGAGATAAGGACTTCCGATTCACAGTGAGACTCTCCTTGTTAGATACCCGGTATCTAAATTATGAACATGCTTTGTAATCGGCTCTGTGCTACAACAACCGAATGCAGGGAGGCGTAGTGCTAACGTTCTTCTCTAATTTCAACATGTCATTAGAAGATTCACATCTTAGTCGGGGCCTTGAAGGTTCAAGTCCAGGATTACAGTGGTCGGAGTTCTGCCGATACCATTTCGGCTACTCTTCATCATCGGATGGTTTGAGGCTTCAAGACCATGCAATAAATCTGCAGACTCGAGGTCTTTCCAGTGAGACTTTGTTACTGAGAAGAGCTGGAGAAGTTGATTCCCTCTGTTTGGATCACAAATTATGAAGCTTCACCAAAGCTCACGACTGTCCGAAACAAGATCCAATATTCATCAAGCGACTTGACAAGTACATCAAGGTTTCATATCTATCATCATCTTCAAATCCTCATACTATCTCTATGATTCAACGATGCGGAGATCTTATGAGAAGAAAATTCCCATTCACGACGGAATTGAGCGGGTGGGAGGTTTATAAAGGCAAGATTAATGGTCATTTCATTTGGGATGTTAATCCCTCCGGATGTGATCTTGGATGTAACGCCAAGATGATCCGGATGATCTAGGGTTCGGATCAAAGGGGACTAAGACTTAGAAAAGAAAACATACATGTTCTAGTCCACCTAGATATGATGACAAGATGATGATCAACTGATTCCATTCAGGTTCACCAAAAAAACAAGAAAGAAAGACCTTGGATCGGTCTTCCACCGGAGAAGAACAAACCGATGTCCAATGATGACTATCTAAAGAGATGCTTTGAAATATTGAAAGAAGAAGGACTCTTGAATTGTCCTCCTCCTCCAGTAGTTTGCTCCTGTTCTTTTGAGCCAATAAAGATCCCAGTGCATCATGGGTGCCATGTTTTATGGTCAACTTAGAAGAATTTCCTCCTCTGGCGAGGAAAGAAAATGAACAGACCAAGGCTCTTGCCCGTCCTTTTATTATGAAGGATACAGTCCAACCTGCAGGCAGTTTGGCCCCTCTCATTTGAGGAAGTTTTGGTAGCGGACAAACAATGCTGTTGCCCAGAATCATTATCTGGAAAAGATTGACAATAGACTCTCAGAAGTCTATGAAAAAACCAGTTCCATAGAAGCTCATGTCACCTCATTCAGAGAAGAAGCCTTACGGATGCACACGAAGCTTTCGTCCAGGGCTATTTAAACTTGAGCAAGAGATGGAGCAGTTAACAACTCGGCCTACATCACCTTTATTCGGCGAAAGGATAAAGAGATCTTAAGGCTGAAAGAGCTCCGGAAATAGAAAGAGATCTTTACCCTTCTAAACAATCTACCTCTTCTCAACTAAATTTTCCCATTGCTACACCACATCCTTTCATGTCCACGGTTATGCTGTTAAACAATATGCTACTATCTCGGACTTGGTGCCTCGAGCATCCAAGCAAAGCATCAAACCTCGCAAAAGGACATCCTCAACTCCCTCATCCTTTCCATCCAAGCCTTCAAAGGATAAAGGACCTACTAAAACACAGATGACTATACGGTAAAATCCTCCTATCTTTACTGAGTCTACCCCTCCCTCAATTGGGTTGTATATTTGATTCGGATCATCTCGGTTTGAATTCTGATGCTTGACTCTTCCTCTTGGGTCGAGGCCGATATCTCTGTATCAACGGTGAGTCTGGAACACAAGGTCCTCAGTGTTGATGAACACACTTAAGAGCCCAGAGATTACGAGAAGAAACTAAAGAATTAGAGTCTCTTGCTCCGAACATCCTTTCCTTGCCAAAACCGAGTTCCGGTCCCTAGTTCTCTTTGAATCTGTGCCTCCATCACAATGGCGCAACAAAATCTTGGAATTCAATGCTTGGCTTGATCTCCAAATGATAAACCCTCAAGCTAGTCTCCAAGTCGTCTTACTTGAATTCACATCAAGGTTCAACGGCACATTACGGGAATGGTTCTCTCACTTATGCGAATACCGGCGAGCTTCAATTTGTTCAACTTGGTTCTATCACTCAAGCTCCGGCACAAATCCATCAACAGTTTCTAGGAGACTACAATTTAATTTTCGGATAAAGAAAACAAGAGTACTTTGATCGCGAAATGCTGTTCTATGAAGAGAAAAGATCTAGAAGTTCACTATGTTCATATGTCCAAACTCTATTATGAACTCATACGGGCCCGATAGTGATGATCTCAAATATACTTTTGTCGACTCTCTTTGAAGAAATGCACCCCGAAATTCAACGCATGATGACAAAAACTCACAGAGATATCACTCATATTTCTCTCGGAGAAATCAGGCAATTCACCACAGCCACTCTAGACAAGATGTGTGAGCGGTGAAACTTTTCAAAAGATTGCAAAAGGAGAAGCATTGCTAAAAAACTTATGCAACAGGGATTATCTCCAAATCAAATGCAAGAAACAACATGACTGCGGATCAAAGAAGAAAAAGCATTTTTCTTCTCATTCAAAGGAATCTTCTCATTACAAGCAAAGAAAGGGAAGGAAGATCTGTTGGTTCAAAAGGAAATCGACAAACAAGCGTAAATCGGTCAAGGTGCTACATCTCATGGCCAAAGAGGGCACTATGCAAAGAAATGCCCTATCAAGCCGAATCGGGGTTGCTCTTCTTCATCAATTAAAAGACTCATGTCCGGAAGATCTATCTAACCATGACCTTGAGTCTCTTTTCTCGGGAAGAAGAAATGGCGTCTTCTCGGACTCTATTTGCCATTCCGTACTCGGACAACGTACAGATGATGAAAATTCTTCAGACGAAGAAACATCTATTCTTACTATTGGCCCCGCTCTTCAAATAAAACAAGAACCGCCGGACCTTCCACCAATTTCCGAGGATTTACAATGGCTGCAACCTCTACCTTCTCCGATTATATCCTTGCGAGATATATATCTTCTTTGTTTCACTGAGATACCTTCTCAAGGAAAATACCTACACCCGATTCAAACCGGCTCTCTTCTTCACATCATTATTCATTCCTACTTCTCCGGAAGTATAGAAAATCCATCTTCACCGGAAGTCACATCGTACAACCTATTCATCCTACACCATTGGTATCCATCCATGTCTTACCCGGCAAATATGAAAAACCTATCCGCCACTCGCTTTGATGGATACGGGATCTCATTATGCGATGTTAAATCCGATGCTACTAGTTCGGCATGGAAAAAAAGATTTATCACTTCACGGGGATGGCAAAAGTTTTCAGACACAATGGTCTCTAAACAAAGATTGGAATCTGATTCTTCCCGGTGGCATTGTATGGATCCACGTCATTGGATCCTATCATTTGGAAGAGATCTTTTAGTTGGGTTTGATACTTATCATGCGGCAGGAAAAATTACAAATCCCGCCAGGGCTTAAGTATAAGCGAGAATTTCTCCCTTATACTCAAAATCCCAACCGATTCTCCATTCGCGAAGTCATACGGACTTTGCTCATTTAAAGGGGTTGTTCATACCATGCTGTGCTAATTCTCATAGAAACTTCTATCACCCTTCTCCACTATACAAGAACCCGGACTTCTTCATCACTCTCCCTTCAAATTAAATGAAGATGTCAACCCCACTAAAGCCGAGCTATCCTGGAATGTCTCCATCCGATTTGGCTTTAGCAAGACAAGAATGCCAAGAACTTCTGACGGAAGCGATAGAACTTACACGGTCTCCTTGGGCATGCCAAGCATTCTATGTAGAAAGAGATCGGGAAAAACTAAGAGGGAAAGAAAAGGCTCGTAATTGATTCTGAAGCCCTGAATCATTTTCTTTCGGATGACAAATTTCAATTCTAAAATCTCTTCTCTGATTGATTCGTCTTCAAGGAGCAACCTATTTCTCTAAGTTCGATCACGAAGTCGAGGTTTGGCAGTTGGTATTCACCACGAAAAAAGATACAAGACATGCATCGGATGCTTTCGATTACCAATGGACTGTTATGCCTTTTGGGCTTAAAGCGAGCTCCTTCCATCTTCCAGAAGGCGATGGTCCGAATTTTTGAATCAATCCCGGATACTTGTATCATTTACATCGATGATATCCTACTTTTCTCAAAGTCAGCTAAAGAGCATGATGATCTTCTCAGAAGATTTCACAGTTTAGTCCATTCCTACGGGATAATGCTTTCGGAAAAAAAGTCTTACATTGGACAAACTGAAGTTGACTTTCTTGGGCTCAAGCTAAAAAATGGGCGTGTAGGCGGGCTCACATTTAGCTCAAGAATTGCGGCATTTCCCCAGTGAGAATCTATCCAAAAAACAGATCCAACAGTTTCGGGATTATCAATTACATGAGAGACTTTATTCAAAGGCCGCGGCCCTGAAAGGCCACAGCGCAGTTGAAGAAAAATGCGGGCCCATGGACTCGGGCCCATCGGTAGGATATTGAAACAATTTGGCCCAAAAACTCCGAGCCACTATTCTGTGATGGCCTGGTGATTCTTGATGATGCAAGTGACTATGCTTGGGTCTTATTCTTCTCAGAAGCGAGAAAATAAGGAGTTACTATGCGAGACCGTGTCGGGACAATTCAAGGATAGTGAACTTCATTATCATTCAAATATCAAGGAGATTCCGGCGTTAAAATATGCAATTCGGAAGTGCGAATTCTTTGTGGCCTCAAGACATTTTATAATTAGAATGGACAATTATAATTTCCCTCGCATTCGGAATTCGAGGGGACGACAAATCCACGATAAACAACTGCCCGCTGAAAGAATGGTTCTCCCAATATGATTTTGAAGTGCAACACATTCAAGGTGATAAAAATCCGATCCACGACTTTCTATCCCGATTATCCAAATCTTTTATGGACCCTCCTAGTCCTTCTTTCTTTATCTTTATGGCACAATTTAGTCCCAGATCATGCACCCAAATCAACTTTGAAGGTATGTCTATACAAGAATTTGAACTTTGGGTCTATAGGCGTATCTTAATACTTCTATGAGACTATCGTACCAAATCCGAAGACTTTTACGCCTCATTCCCTTGGAAACTTTTCCCCACTATTACAGAAGCGTTTCCTTCCAACCTGACACGATTACGTATCTCCGGTACCTCACGTATACATATCATCTTCTGTAGAACTACCATTGTTACAAACCTTATGGTTCTTACGAGAGAAGAGAATGAGTCACATCCGATCTGGCAATTTTCTTACTATTTGACAATCAACAGGCATGGCAATACAGGCTCGGAAGGTTGGTAAACCAAGCGGGTCTTCTCCACATGGCGGGATCATGACAAGGCTTTGACCTACCATACCATCCTCTTTCTCCATCAGTGACACAACTCAGGCCAACCTTTGTTTAGCGGACATTCTGAATGGAGAACTCTCCCGGACATTTTGAAGAGATGCCCCTTGTCATTAAACATGCTTTACTTCACAAAGGGAATGAGCTAAATCATACAGCTAATGAGGTGACATGCAAAGACAATCCTCGAATCAAAGATGGTTGTTCACTTCAACCTCTTGATCAGTCACCTCGGCTAGACAACAATCCGAAGCTACGTCTTCAATGTCAATGAATCCAAACCTTTCGGGAACCATGGTCACATTAGAAGAATCTCTTCTCCAACACAACTTTTGGCCCAAATGACACCTTTAAGGCCTTCAGGCCTTGTCCATCTTGAGGCCCGTGTCAAGAAGAAGGCGTCGAAGCTATAGAGATAGTGACTCAGATGATTCTGATGATAACTACTCAGAGTGTGGGTCCACAAACAGATAAAACAAGTGATGTCATAATGCACTCCCAACAGCAAGATTCTATATTATGGTCCCCATCATTTAGAGTCGTTTGGCCTTACATGTTTTGGCCTTATATGTCATTATTAGGGTCTCCATTATTAAAGTTGATATTATTAAAGTCGTTTGGACATATATGTCAGCATGTTTTGGAGTCTTGTCATTATTAGGGGCTCCATTATTAAAGTCGATATTATTAAAGTCGTTTGGACATATATGTCAGCAGGTTTTGGAGTCTTGTAAGAAGGAATATATTCCTTCACATGTGTGACTTAGAGATAAGGAGTAAGAGTCATGTAAGTGCATGCATTAAGCATAGTAGTCTTGCCAAGTGGCAAGAGTTTGTGGATTGTAAGTTTATCTTGACGTTTCCCCTTCTCCTATATAAAGGAGGGTTCGTCTCTCTTGTAAACCAAGTTGTGCAAGGAATAAACACTTATCTTTCTCTTATCTTTCATGGCTTTCTAATTTCTCTCTATTCTTCTTCTCTATCCTATGGCAATGAATTAGCTGTTGCTATGATCTGTTTCTGTTATAATCCAAAAGGGCTAACTCGACTAACTCGGCTATTCGAGTCTCAAAGAAGCAGGAAGACCCCCATGGCGAGGTGCCTCTTTGGTCTTAGCTTAAAGAAACTCTCTTGCCTTGAGTAAGGATATTCTCCTTGAGTTTACAGCATGAGGATTATAGCATGAACAGCTCTCGGCGTCTATCTGCTCGCCGGTTTAGATGCTCGTGGTACCAAGTCTGAGACTGTAGCATATTGTTTAACAGGCATAACTGTGGACATGAAAGGATGAGGTGTAGCAATGGGAAAATTTAGTGGAGAAGAGGTAGATTGCTTAGAAGGGTAAAGATCTCTTTCTATTTCCCGAAGTTGCTCTTTCAGCCTTAAGATTTCTTTGTCCTTTTGCCAGAACAAAGGTGATGTAGGCTGAGTTGCCAGAATCTGTTCCATCTCTTGTTCAAGCTTAAATAGCCTGGATGAAAGCTTCGTGTGCATCCGTAAAGCTTCTTCTCTGAATGAAGTGACATGAGCTTCTATGGAACTGGCTTTTTTATAGACTTCTGAGAGTCTATTGTCAATCTTTTCCAGGTAGTAATTCTAGGCAACAGCATTATTTGTCTGCCAGTTCAAAACCTCTTCTGCCGGTGAGAGGGGCCAAGCGCACGCGGGTTGGGTGTATCCTTCCTGATGAAAGGACGGTGAGCGCTTTGGTATTCATTTCTTTCCTCACCAGAGGAGGAAATTCCGCTGAGTTAACCATAAAACATGGAACTGCGACTGGCTCTGGAATCTTTACTGGTTCAAAAGAACAAGAGCAAACTATTGGAGGAGGAGGACAAGTCAAAAGTCCTTCTTCCTTTAATATTTCAAAGCATCTCTTCAGATAATCATCATTGGACATTGGTTTGTTCTTTTCTGGTGGAAGACCAATCCAGGGTCTTTCTCTCCTAGTTTGTATAGGGGCCTGAATGGAATCAGGTTGATCATCGTCTTTGTCATTATATCGAGGTGGACTAGTACATGTGTGCTTTCTTTTCCAAGTCTTAGTCCCCTTTGATCCGATTTCTAGATCATCCAGATCATCTTGGCAATTACATCCAACATCGCACATAGAGGGATTAACATCCCAAATAAAGTGGCCATTAATCTTGCCCTTATAGACTTCCCATCCGTTTGATCTGAAGCTGTGAATGGGAATCTTCTTCTCATAGGATCTCTGTACTGGCTGAATCATAGAGATAGTATGAGGATTTGAAGATGATGATACTGTGGATGATAGATATGAAACCTTGACAAACTTGTCAAGCTGTTTGATGAATACTGGATCTTGTTTCTGAACAGGCTGTGAGCTTTGATGAAGCTTCTCATAATTTGTGATCCATACAGAGGGAATCAACTTCTCTAGCTCCGCTAGAGAGACCAGGAGTTTGCAGATTTATTGCATGGTCTTGAAGCCTGTAAACCATCTGATGATGAAGGGTAGTCGAAATGGTATCGGCGACCTGGTCAGTGCCTGTAATCTAGACTTGAACTTTCAAGGCCTGACTAAGATGTGAATCTTCCAATGACATGTTGAAATTAGGGAAGAACGTTAGCACTACGCTCCCTGCATTCAAAGTTGTAGCAATAGAGCCGATTCTGACATGTTCATAATTTGAATCTAGGGTATCTAACAAGGAGAGTCTTCATGGCCGGAAGTCCTTGTCTCCCGTGATAGGAGAGAACAAGTCTGAAGGCTCCGAAGTGGAGATGGGTATACTTCTGTTGTCTCCACTGCTGAATAAAGTGTGGAGGGATCTCTAAAGTTACATATTGTTGTTATGGCGAAGAAAGAATACTGCTTGAGAAAGAGCGGATGGGTATACTTACATTGTCTCCACTCGCATTTTGAATTGCATATTTCTTGCGAATCTCTTTGATGTTCGAATGATAATGGAGTTCACTGTCCTTGAATTGTCCTGACACGTGTCTACATAGTGACTCTCTATTTTCCCATTTCTGGAGAAGAATAGCGCCCCAAGCATAGTCACTTGCATTAGTCTGAAGGATCGGTGGTCATGCGTCATCGGGGAATAGTGATTTGGAGTCTTTGGCGGTAAAATATGCAATTCAAAAATGCGAGATCTTCGTGGCCTCAATCATGGTCTCCATTATTAAGAGTTGCTTGGCCTTATATGATTTAGCTTTGTATGTCATTATTAGGGTCTCCATTATTATAGTCGGTTGGACATATATGTCATGGTGTTTTGGAGTCTTGTAAGAAGGAATATATTCCTTCACATGTATACTGAGATAAGCACTAAGAGTCGTGTTAGATAAGATTGCCGGTGGCAATCTCTTATAGATAGGGTGGTTTTCTATAGAGTTCCTCTTCTTCTATATAAGATAGGGTCAAGTTTGAAGTAAAAACAGGTTGTGAGAAATAAAAACTCTTATCTTTTCTTCATATCTCTGATGGCGTTCTAAATTCATACTCTTCCTTTAACAATATTCTCCTTCCATCTTCATTCCGGTTTGTCTCCTGTATCCATTAGAAATGGTAAAGCTATAAAATTCTATTTTTGAGTTTCGATTTTCTTCGCTAAGCAAGTTTATACATATTAAAGACCTAGAACGGCATTTGTAGCCCGGAGAGGCTTTGTTGGTCATGGGGTTGCGTATGTGTGAACTTGGTTTAAAGATTGATGATGATCAATAGTGAAATGCGGTGAGCGACTCCGGGCTGGCTTTGAGATTGAGTTGCCGATAAAGGAAGAGTGCCCTTACACTAAGAGTGTCACTATGATTCTGATTATTAAGGTCTTATTACTCTCTTCTCTGTCTATCATCTTTCTATTAAGCGTATGCTCTGTGCTTGCCTCGTCGGAGGATCCTGTCAATCGAAACTTGTAGATCTTTTGTTCACCGTCTCATTATCACATTAGAAACTTGTAGATCTTTTTGTTCCAATCTCGTTATTGGTATCCCGACATCTAAAGTCTTTTGAACACCAAAGTGTCCCATCAAACCACCTTCATGTGATTCTCTCATAAGCAATTCACGCATAGAACACATAGGAATGCATAGACGTTTTTCTTTGAACAAAAATCCATCATGTCTATAAAATTTATCAATAGCACCATGTTCACAAGCATAGAAAATAGAACCAAAATCGTGGTCATCAACATACAAGTCTTTGATATACTCAAAACCAAGCAATTTTGTTTCTAAGCAAGTAAAGCATACCTTCTAGATAGTGCATCGGCAACTACATTTTCTTTACCTTGCTTGTACTTAATGACATATGGAAATGCTTCAATGAATTCACTCCATTTAGCATGGCGCTTATTCAACTTGTTCTGTCCCTTCAAGTGCTTTAATGCTTCATGATCCGTGTGAATCACAAACTCATGGTAACAAATAATCTTAAACATTTGAGTGCACGCACAGAGCATACAATTCCTTGTCATAAGTTGGATATTTCAAGCTAGCTCCATTCAACTTTTCACTAAAATAGGCTATTGGCTTCCCATCTTACATTAAAACAACTCCAATACCTACACCAGAAGCATCACAATCAATTTCAAAAGTTTTGGAAAAATCCAGAAGTGAAAGAATGGGAGATGAAGTAAGTTTGTCCTTTAGCATATTAAATGCATTTTCTTATTGTTCTCCCCAGTGAAACTTCACGTTCTTCTTTACAAGCTCGTTAAGTGGTGCGGCAGAGATCTGAAGTCCTTGACAAACCTCATAGAAGCTTGCAAGCCCATGAAAGCTCCTCACATCACTAACATTCTTTGGTGTTGGCCACTCCTTAATTGCTTTTACCTTATCTTCATCGACCACAATTCCATTTTCACTAACAACAAAACCAAGAAACATGAAGTTTATTTGTGCAAAAATCACACTTAGCAAGGTTAGCATATAAAAATTCTCACGCAAAACCATCAACACCATCCAGAACATGTTCAACATGCTCACTAAAGCTCTTACTATAAATCAAAATATCATCAAAGTATACTACCACAAATTTACCAATATACGCACGCAAAACATGATTCATTAGTCTCATAAAAGTACTTGGTGCATTAGTTAAGCCAAAAGGCATGACCAACCACTCATACAAACCAAATTTAGTTTTGAATGCTGTTTTCCACTCATCACCTATATTCATTCTAATTTGGTGATAGCCACTTCTCAAATCAATTTTAGTAAAGATAACACTTCCATGCAATTCATCTAACATATCATCTAACCTAGGAATAGGATGACGATATTTAATGGTAATCTTGTTAATTACATGACAATCAACACACATACACCAAGACCCATCTTTCTTAGGGACTAACAAAACAGGAACAACACATGGGCTAAGACTTTCCCTAACATAACCTTTACTTAGTAGTTCCTCGACTTGGCGTTGCGACTCTTTGGTCTCCCTCGGGATTGACTCTATAGGCTGGTCTATTTGGAATGGATGACCCCGGCACAAAGTCAATTTGGTGCTTTCCATCCCCCATAGTGGTGGCAACCCACTAGGTAACTCCCTCGGAAACACATCGTCATATTCCCGCAAAGCAGTTACAAACACACTAGGAAGAGAAGAGTTAAGATTATTAGTGTTAAATAAAGTCTCCTTGTACATAAGTACAAGTACTTGCCTATTTTCACTCAAAGCCTTTCTCATGTCTCGCTCTCTAACTAAGAAACTCACTTTTTTCTCGCTTGCCTCCCCTTTTTCTTGCGCCTTACTCGTTCTTTTGCTCACATTCTTGCGCAAACCCTCGCTAAACTCTCCTTTTACCACTCGTTGCTCTCGCCCCTTATTATTTTCCACACAACTCCCATTTTGCTTGTGCACCTTTTCTTTTTCATATGCACTCTCACACTTTCTTTTTTCTTTCTCATATGCTTCCATTCGGTCCTTTACAACTTTTTGTAATTCATAAACTTCTTTAGGACTTAATGGTGCCAAAACATATGGTTTTCCATCCATTACAAGAGAATATGCATTGGTTAGACCATTATGAATTACAGATCTATCATATAATCATGGTCTACCTAGCAACATATGACATGCTTGCATGGGAACAACATCACATAATACCTCATCATTATACTTCTTTACACTAAATGCAATCCGTACTTGCTTAGTAACTCTAATCCCACTTTGATCATTAAGCCATTGCAAGGTGTATGGCTTAGGATGCTTAATAGTTGGAAGTCTAAGTTTATCAACCATCATAGCACTGGCTACATTAGTACAACTACCCCCATCAATGATTAAACTACAATTAGCATCATGGTTTTGTACTTTACATGTAGTATGGAATATGTTTTCCCTTTGAGCGTCATCATCAATAGGTTGTAAATTAAGAGCTCTAAAAGTTATAAGTACATTACTAACCTCACCCAATTGCACATCATCACATTCTTCTAACTCAGGCATGTATAGGTAATCCTCCTCACCTGGTTCGAATTCTTCATCACTCTCAAAGACCACTTCACCACCTCGAATTGCCATGGTTCGCTTGTTTGGACATTGGGAAGATATATGTCCATACCCCAAACACTTGAAGCGTTGCACTTTTGTTAAGAACCTCCAAGGATTAGAACCACGAACCCTAATGATTATGAACCCGTGAATTACTATCTTAGAAACCCAAGAACAAATTGAGTTTTAAAACCCAAGAACCGCTTAAATCAGATTGCAAGGTATGGTTGATCAAGATCAGAACCTAAAGAAAACTAAGTTCTTTAAACCCTAACCCTTAACACGCCACAAGGATAGATCAATTCCTTGATAAGTGGTTTATGCATTCAACAAGAATTCAAGAATTCAAGCAAATATGCAAAGGAAACAACTACTATAACTTTATCAAAATTCGAATTCCCAAAACACAACTTAAGGGGCGTTTTTATAGCCATCTAACATAATAAACCCTAGGAGAATATCCTTACTCAAGGCAAGAGAGTTTCTTTAAGCTAAGACCAAAGAGGCACCTCGCCATGGGGGATTATTGTCTCAAGAAATATCTCGAAAATCTCCTCGATGCTATTCATCTGACACACCTGGCCCATCACGACGCATTCGTCATAATTATGGCATAAGTGAGTCAGATGACTCTGATGAAGACTACTCAGAACATGGACCCACCAATAAGCGTATTTGGTGAGGATCGGATAAACCAACTCCAAAAAGCAGATGATCCACTGGAAGATGCTCTATATTATTGTACTTAAAGTAGATAAAGCAAGATGCTCCACTAAGAAGATGCTCTATATTATTGTACTTAAAGTAGATATTTTGGCTTTTTATGTCACATGTTTTACTTCTTTATGAAAAGGAATATATTCCTTTCTAATGCGCATGCATTAAGCATAGTAGTCTTGCCAGGTGGTAAGAATTGGTGGTCTGTAAGTTTATCTTGACGTTTCCCCTTCTCCTATATAAAGGAGGGTTCGTCTCTTTGTAAATGAAGTTGTGCAAGGAATAAACACTTATCTTTCTTATCTTTCATGGCTTTCTAATTTCTCTCTATTCTTCTTCCATCTATATATGATGATTAGGCATTTGCTTGCTACGATCACATTTACATTATAATCCAAAGGGCTAACTCGACTAGGCTTTCGGCTGTTCGAGGTTTCAGAAGCGAGAGACCCCCATGGCGAGGTGCCTCTTTGGTGCGAGCTTAAAGAAACTCTCTTGCCTTGAGTAAGGATATTCTCAGCAGGTTCTGACGTAGGGATTATAGCATGGGCGAGCTCGTCCACAGTATCGAGGCCTGCGGTTTGAAGAAGAAACTCATCTATGAACATGGAAACAACTTCAAATCCTATTGTCCAAACCTCTTCTCTCTCATTACCTACTTCATGCAGCGGTACATTCGGATAAGATCGATAACCTAGTAGAAATATCCCATATTCGAAACTAGCTCAAATTCAAAATTCTCTTGTCCCGAATTCTCAACCCTATCTTTGTCTTCAAGCCTTAGGTCTTTCTGAACAAGCTGGACATATTATTTCCGGACCATCTGTCAACATAAAAGAATATGTACAATCATCTTCTCTTTCTTAGTGTGTTCTTTCTTAAACACTTTGAAGCGATGTGACTTGAAATTCCATCTCACTTCATTCAACAATGGAAGCAACAAAAATATACCCATCTCCATTTTGGTGCCATCGGACTTGTACTTTCCTATCATGGAAGACAAGGACTTCCGATCCTTGTACCGAGACTTTCTTTGTTAGATACTCGTTATCTAAACTATGAACATCTTGTGATTGGCTCTATTGTCACAACTCTTAATGCAGGCGTAGTACTTACGTTTTTCCTAATTTTAATATGTCTTTAGAAGATCCACATCTGGTCAAGCCACGAAATGGGGTACAAATCACGAGCCTTGGTCAAGTTCTTGTACAATCAAGCTCTCTTCATCATCGATTAGTCTAGAGGTTACAAGACCATGCCATTAACCTCTGGACTCACAGCGGTGATCTTGGAGTTTTTCATCCTTGCGATGAGTGGTCTCACTCCTCTACAATAGTTCAAACTCCCGGACAAGCGCCCCGTGAAGAGTTGGAAAAGTTAATCCCTACCATGTGGATTACAAACTATGAAAAGCGCACCGAAGCTCTCGACTGTACAAAAACAGGATCCTATTTTTATCGGGGCAACTTGACAAGACTGTTAAAGTCTCTTATTTGTCCTCCACAGTGACATCCTCTTCAACTCCTCATTCTATTTCCATGATCCAACCGGTAGGGAGGACTTACGAGAAAAAGATTCCCATTCATAGTTTGAGGTCGGATGGGTGGGAAGTATATGTTTCTAAGATCAATGGACACTTTATCCGGGATTGTGATCCTTCTATGTGTGATCCCGGATGTGCTTGTCAAGAAGATTTTGATGATCTTGAAACCGGACCCAAAGGAAACAAAACTTGGAGAAGGAAACATGCTTGTCTTGGTCCACGTCGGCATGATAAGGATGATGATCGACTGATCCCTTCCATGCTCCTTCTCAACCCAAGAAAGCTAGTCCTTGGATCGGACTCCCTCCGGAAAAGAACAAACCCATATTTGAAGATGACTATTTACAAAGATGCTTCCGGATCTTGAAAGAAGAAGGACTCTTGACCTGTCCTCCTCCACCAGTCGTTTGTTCTTGCTCCTTTGAACCAGTTAAAGTTCCAGAGGTAGCCGCGGTTCCTTGCTTCATGATGAATTCCGAAGATTTTCGAGATATTTCTTGAGACAATAATTGAGAATCTGATGGAGGAGGTTCTTTTGGTTATGACCATGGCTCTAGGAAAGCTGGGTTCATCTCCATTGATGATGTGGCTTCATTTTGATGACTGGATGAGGTTGAAGGTGTTGAAGAAGTAGGAGAAATTAGTCGTCTTTGATCTGAGGGTCTCTTGTGCATCTTGATTCTTGGGATGCTTCATTAGTTGAATGATTGAGTTCATTTCCCTTATGAAGTAGAGCATGTTTGATAGTGAAAGGCATTTCTTCAAAGCGGCCATGGAAGGTTTTCCAAGGAGTGATGGTTGTTGAGACAGTGTCCTCTTTATTGTGTTGTTGGTGGAGAAAGAGGATGGTGTGATAAGTTAAAGCCTTTGCATGATGCAGCTCTATTGAAATTTCTTGATGAACTAATCTTCCGAGACGATGTTGCCATGCATGATGGTTTTCAAATAACAGAAAAAACTGCCATGCAGGATGTGACTTATTTTCTTCCCTATGCAAAAACCATAAGATGCAGCAGTAATGGGAGCTCTACGGGAAGATGATATAGACATGTAAGATACCAAAGGTACCGAATTGCTCGGATGTTGAGGGAAATGTCTCTGTTATGGTAGGAAAAAGTCTCCTTGAAAGGAAGCGACAAAGTCACGGATGAGGCACAACATCTTTATAAAAGGCTAAGATAAATACGTAAATCCAAAGTTCAAATTCAGGAATAGACAGTTGGTACGGTTGATGCGGGTGTGTGGTTCGATGACTAAACTGAGCCATAAAGATAAAGAAAGAAGGACTAGGGGGATTTGTGAAGGGCTTGGAGAGACGAGATAAGAAATCAGGGATGAGGTTCTTGTTGCCTTGGATGTGTTGAACTTCAAAATCATACGGAGAGAACCACTCTTTTAAGCGGAGAAAATTGTTCTCGAGAATTTGCCAACTGAACTCCGAATCGAGGAAAATTGGAGTTGTCCATTCCGACAATGAAATGTCTTGAAGCAAGGAAGAACTCGCATTTTTGAATTGCATACTTAACCGCCAAAATCTCTTTTATGTTGGAATGATAGTGAAGCTCACTGTCTTTAAACTTCCCTGATACATATTTGCATAATGATTCCTTTTTATTTTGTTCTTGCAGGAAGAAGGGCACCTAGCAAAGTCACTAGCATCGGTTTGCGAGAATCAACTGTGCATCATCGTGAAGAATAGAGAGTCTCGCAGTCTTTTGGGCCAATTGTTTTAGTAGTTTAACTTGCCCGGTATGGGCTTGGGCCCATGGGCTGGCATCCTTTTCGGTTGGCGGTTAGAACCTTTGTATGGGCTGCGGCCTTTGGAATAAAATCTCAGAATGTAATTTATTATGCCCGAAATTGTTGAACTTGCTTTTTGATAGATTCTCATCGGAAAATGCCTCGGTTCTTGGGCCAAATGAGGGCCTACTTCATATTGTCCATTCTTTAATTTCAGGCCAAGAAAATCCATTTCGGATTGCCCAATGTATGATTTCTTTTCCGAGGCATTATCTGTATGAATGAACCAAAGGTAAACTGAAGAAGCTCTTCATGATCCTTGGCCAGATTTAGAAGAGGAGAATATCATCTATATAGATGATACAAGTATCAGTGGCTCAAAAATCAGGATCATTGCCGCTTTGAAAAATAGAAGGAGGCCGTTTTAAGGCCAAAGGGCATGACGGTCCATGATATTATGCGTCACGGAATCTGAGACGTGATCTTATATCATCATCGGGATGAATGCCTAACTGCTAAAACCCGACTTTAAGTCAAACTTTGAGAAGAGAGTCGCTCGCGAAGGCAGACTGGTAGGAAGAGATTTTGGAATTGGGAACTTATCATCCGAAGAAAATGATTTAAAGACATAGTCAATCACAAGCCTTTTCTTTCCCCAACTACATTCGTTTTCCGTAGAATGCTTGACATACCCGAGGAGGCCCAGGTTGGTTCAATTAAACCTTGCTAAAGCAGTTCTTGACATTCTTGTCTTGCCAAAGCTAAGTCGGAAGGAGACATTCCAGGATGGTGGCTTTGGTTGGATGTCTTCATTTAGCTTGAAAGGAAGGGTAATGAAGAAATTTGGATTTCGCATGCGGAGGAGAAGGATGGTGGAAATTCAAGTGGGAGTCGGGCAGCATGGCACAAATAATTCTTTTAAGTGTGCGAAATCGGATGGGACCTATGTTATGGAGAATTGATTGGGACTTTGAGTATAAGGTTGAAATCGACGCTTATACTTAAGTCCCTGTTGGCAAAATTTGAAGTTTCTCCATGACATGATAGGTGTCGAATCAGCAAGAAGATCTCTGCCAAATAAGTAAGATCCAATGACATAGATCCATACGATGCGATTCGGGAAGAATTGAATTCCAACTTTATTTTGAGACCATCATTGATTTGAAATCTTTACCGTCGGTGCTTAAATAAAATGATAAATTTTCTTTCTCCGGTGGCTGAAATGAACATCTGGATTCAACATGGTACAATGAGAACCGGTGTCCAATAGTGCGATGTGAGGACGGACTGTCATATTTGCCGGGAAGGATGTGAATAGAAACCAGGGGTGTAGGATGGATTGGTTGTCTTTGTGGTGATTTCGGAGAAGATGAACTTCCTATGTTTTCCGGAAAACTAGGAATAGATAGTGTTGGGAAGAAGAGTTTGATTGTACTGGTGTAGGTATTATGTAGGGATGTGGTTCATCGGGGAATGCGATGGGCTATATCTCTGAAGATGGTTTCCGGTGATGGTAAAGGAGATAGCCGTTGAAAGTTTTCGGAGTCCGTGGGTATGCGGAGTTCAATTTTGACTTGAAGTGTAGGTCCTATGGTTAAGATCGAAGTTTCTTCATCGGAAGAATTTTCTTCATCACCGGTATCCCGAACAAGGAAAGGCAAAGAGTGTTTGGGAAGAAGCCATTTCTTCTTCTGAAAAAAGTGATTCAAGATCATGGTCAGATAGATCTTCTTGACATGAATCTTTCAATTGATGAAGAAGAGCAACAGTTTGTTTCGGCTTGTTAGGACATTTCTTTGCATAGTGCCCTCTTTGGCCACAGATGTAGCACCGATCGATTTACGCTTGTTTGTTGATTTCTTTCTAAACCGGTATATCTTTCTTCCCTTTTTCTGCTTGTAATGAGAAGATTCCTTGGAATAAGAAGAAAAATGTTTTTTTTCTTTTTTGATCTGCAGTCATAGTGTTTCTCTTTGCATTTGATTTGAAGATAATCCCTGTTGCATAAGTTCTTTAGCAACGCTTCTCCTTTGCAATTTTTTGAATAATACTGCTGTTCACACATCTTGTCCAGAGTGGCTAGAGTGAATTGCCAAATTTCCGAGAGAAATATGAGTGATATCTCTGTGAGTTTCTGTCATCATGCGTGGAATTTGTTGCATTTCTTGAGCGGTGACAAAAGTATATTTGAGATCATCACTTGTTGGGCCCAAATGAGTTCATAATAGAGTTTGGACATATGAACATAGTGGGCTTCTAGATCTTTTCTCTTCATGGAACAACATTTCATGATCAAAATATTCTTGTTTCCTTTATGCGAAGATTAAATTGTAATCACCCAAAAATTGTTGGTGAATATGTGCCGGAGCTTGAGCAACGGAACCAAGTTGAACAAATTGTATCCTTTGATACTCGGATAAATGGGAGAACTATTCTCGTAAGGTGCCGGTAAATCTTGATGTGAATTCGAGTTAGGACTGCTTGGAGATTAGCTTGAGGATTTATCATCCCGGAGATCAAGCCAAGCATTGAATTCTAAGGTTTTATTTCTCCATTGTGATGGTGGCACTTGTATCTAGAGAAAACCAAGGACTGAAATTTGGTTTTGGAGGGAGAGAAGTTCTGGAGCGAGGGATTCTCGATCTTAGTCTAACCTGCAAGTCGGCTCTTCTGTGAGGTCCGGTTCTTGTTGTGTGTTCATTAACAGGAGAACCTAGTACACCGGGATTCAATTTGTGGAAACGAGAGGATCTAGTTTCTTGGTCGGAAGAGTAAGAACTAGATCGTTGAAGTTCGAGCTGAGGACGAGATCTGAATCTGAAACATCGACTACGATAAGGCGGTTGAGATAGGAGTTGTATCTGTATGAGTAGCGTGGCTTTGCGGTCCTTTGTCTTTTTTGTAGGTTGTGAGAAGAGGATGAAGTTTTAGAAGATACCCTTTTTGTTGGCTTGGATGCTCTGGGCACAAATCCGAAACTGTGGCATATTGTTTGAAGGGTACAACCGAAGACATAAAAGGATGAGGTGTAGAAATAGGAAAATTGAGTGGAGAGAGCGGGATGTTTTGTAGGATAAAGATCTCTCTCTATTTCTCTGAAATTTCTCCTTGACCTTAAGATTTCTCTGTCCTTTGCAAGAATAGAGGTGATGTAGGCCGAGATGCTAGTATCATTGCATTTCTTGCTCAAGTTTGGACGACTGAATGAAAGCTTTGTATGTAATTGCAAGGCTTCTTGTCCGAAAGAAGTAACAGAGCTTCAATAGAACTTGTTTTTCATAGACTTGTGAAAGTCTATTATCAATCTTCTTGAATCGATTCGAACAGCAGCGTTATTGGTTTGCCGATTTAAGACTTCTTCACCGTGAGAGAGGAGCTAAAGTACTGCAGTTGTCTGTATCTTTTGCAATGAAAGGTCGTGCAGGTATCTTTGATTGCTCATTTTCCTTTCTTTCCAAAGGTGGAAAATCTTGAATTCATCATGAAGCAAGGAACCGCGACTACCTACGGAACTTTAAACTGGTTCAAAGGAGCGAAACAAACGGTGGTGGAGGAGGACAGTCAAGAGTCCTTCTTCTTTCAAGATCCGGAAGCATCTTTGTAAATAGTCATCTTCAGTCATGGGTTTGTTCTTTTCCGGGAGGAGTCCGATCCAAGGACTAGCTTTCTTGGGTTGAGAAGGAGCATGGAAGGGATCGGTGATCATCATCCTTATCATCTTGGCGTGGACCGGTACAAGCATGTTTCCTTCTCCAAGTTTTGTTTCCTTTGGGTCCGGTTTCAAGATCATCAAAATCTTCTTGACAAGCACTTTGTCAGGATCACACATAGAAGGATCACAATCCAGATAAAGTGTCCATTGATCTTAGAAACATATACTTCCCACCCATCCGACTGGAAACTATAAATGGGAATCTTTTTCTCGTAAGTCCTCCTTACCTTGGTTGGATCATGGAAATATAATGAGGAGTTGAAGAGGATGTTGCTTTGTGGAGGACAAATACGAGACTTTAACAGTCTTGTCAAGTTGCTGATAAAATAGGATCTGTTTTTTATACGGTTTGAGAGCTTTAGTGCGATTTTCATAGTTTGTAATCCACGGAAGGGATTAACTTTTCCAACTCTTCACGGGCGGTTGTCCGGGAGTTTGAACTATTGTAGGAGTGAGACCACTATCAGCAAAGATGAAAAGCGCATCAGATTAGAAAGGCCGAGTGCATGGGTTAATGGCATGGTCTTGTAACTGTAGACTAGCGATGATGAAGTAGGCGAGATTGTATCGACAACTTGATGCGCTGTGATTTGTACACTGTACTTTCGGGGCTTGACCGAGATGTGGATCTTCTAAAGACATATTAAAATTAGGAAAAAGCGTAAGTACTACGCTTCCTGCATTAAGAGTTGTGACAATAGAGCCAATCACGGCATGTTCATAGTTTAGATAGCGAGTATCTAACAAAGAAAGTCCGGCGGTGTTGGAAGTCCTTGTCTTCCATGATAGGAAAGTACAAGTCCGATGGCACCAAAATGGAGATGGGTATATTTTTGTTGCTTCCATTGTTGAATGAAGTGAGATGGAATTTCCGAAGTCACATCTTGTTAGGTGGTTCTGGAAGAAAGAACACACTAAGAAAGAGAAGATGATTGTACATATTCTTTTATGTTGAGGATGGTCCGGAAATAATATGTCTCGATTGTCTAGAGAAAGACCGGTTGCGTCGGAAGGCAGCATAAGGGTTGAATTGGGACAAGAGAATTTTGAATTTGAGGCGGTTTACCGGAATATGGGATATTTCTACTAGGTTATCGATCTTCTCCTGTAATGTCTGTTTACATGAAGTAGGTAATGAGAGAGAAGAGGTTTGGACAATAGGATTTGAAGTTGTTTCCATGTTTGTAGATGAGTTTCTTCTTCTCAAACCAGGCTCACGATACCGGGATGATGATGCATGCTTAATCCTATAATCCTTTGTAAACTCAAGGAGAATATCCTTACTCGAAGGCAGAGAGTTTCTTTAAGCTAAGACCAAAGAGGCACCTCGCCATGGGGGTCTTCGCTTCTTTGAAACTCGAATAGCCGAGTTAGTCGAGTTAGCCCTTTTGGATTATAACAGAAGCGGATCGTATAGCAGCCTAATTCATTGCCATAGGATAGAGAAGAAGAATAGAGAGAAATTAGAAAGCCATGAAAGATAAGAAAGATAAGTGTTTATTCCTTGCACAACTTTATTTACAGAGAGACGAACCCTCCTTTATATAGGAGAAGGGGAAACGTCAAGATAAACTTACAGACCACCAATTCTTACCACCTGGCAAGACTACTATGCTTAATGCATGCGCATTAGAAAGGAATATATTCCTTTTCATAAAAAAGTAAAACATGTGACATAAAAAGCCAAAATATCTACTTTAAGTACAATAATATAGAGCATCTTCTTAGTGGAGCATCTTGCTTTATCTACTTTAAGTACAATAATATAGAGCATCTTCTTAGTGGATCATCTTGCTTTTTGTGAGTGGCTTATCCGATCCTCACCAAATACGCTTATTGGTGGGTCCATGTTCTGAGTAGTCTTCATCAGAGTCATCTGACTCACTTATGTCATAATTATGACGAATGCGTCGTGATGGGCTAGGTGTGTCAGATGAATAGCATCGAGGAGATTTTCGAGATATTTCTTGAGACAATAATTGAGAATCTGATGGAGGAGGTTCTTCTGGTTGTGACCATGGCTCTAGGAAAGCTGGGTTCATCTCCATTGATGATGTGGCTTCATTTTGATGACTGGATGAGGTTGAAGGTGTTGAAGAAGTAGGAGAAATTAGCTGCCACATAAGAAAAATAGGCAATAACATTGTTCTGAACTTAAAGAAGAGATTTCAGCCCAAATATTAGCCCACATTAGTCTTCATGTATTTGGACTTGCAAAACATTAAATAAAGCCCATTCAGATGTGTCTTTACTTGGGCCTATCCTAGCATGAGCAATTGGGCTTCCTTGACTAGCCCGATCTTGCATATAGCCAATTAAGGCTTCTTGTAGCTTCTTGGACCTTGACCTTGTAGCATGCTCAATGGATCCTTAGCTTTATCTTTGGTTTTCTTGTTGTCCTCTCCATCAAGTCCATCTTTAAGCTTGGCCATGTCCATATCATTCCCTCCTTCTTTAGGATGATTCGTCCTCGAATCAAGTTGATCACCTTGCACTCTCTCATTTTCATGCATTTGTGCCGCGGGTATTGCCGGTAGTTGGCACATTATTACCTCCACTAGAACCACTTGACATGCTGCAATAAAAGTTAGTATGCAATAATAATAAAAAAAAAATCGAAGGAAATTAAGGACCTCACCAACACTCCCTCACGTGTTTACTCTTAATTAATGGGGATGGTCACTCGTGTTTCGCACAATCAAGAATGATCACACAAGGCTAAAAACTCATACCACTCAGCTTGTTTTCAAGGATTCTTATGTGAATCAATAACCACACATCAAGTTATTTCACTATGCTTGCAATGCACCAAGAATTATGATCTAAAAAGCTTAGTTGAGGCAAAACGCAAAGTCAAGAAAAAAAAAGAAGGAACAGTAACAAGAACAAGTGTTTAATGAATCAAGAACAATGAAGAACTCAAAAAGAATTAATGGGCATGTAAAAGGAACGAAAATAAGGTGAAAGAAACAAGAAATTAAGTTCAAGAACCAAGCAATCAAGTTTCAACCCGAATGGAAATCTCTAACCAAACGAGCATTGGAAGCAAGCTCAAGAGCAATTAAAACTTCAATTTGATGTATAAGACATGTAAGGAACAGATTTGGGAAGTAAAAATCACAAAGAAGGTTTTCTTTATGCTTTAAATGTGTCAAATCTGCCCAAACTCAAAAGACACACAAAGAGGAGAATAAATGAAGGACAAAGCGAATTTAGAAATGAATTAATTCAAATAAGATGGTGTGTATAGGGCTCAGTCATTGGAATTTAATGTCCCTTTGAATCTTCCCAAACAGCCACCAAATCCTTATTTATGTAGGATTGTGAAAATCTTCCTAAACCTTTTAACAACCCTAATATCTATGTAATCACCCCAAGAACAATGATTTCCAACACCAAATACGTTTTTTCCACTAACAAAGACAATCAAACCAATCGGACCTATTCCTTTTTTGTTTTTTTTTGCTAATTCGGATCCGATATTTTTCTTTTCTTGTTTCGTTTTTTTTTTGAATCGGAATCAAAACTACAAGAATCAAGAACTAAACAATGTAGATCTCAAGAATACCAAGAATACTTCAAGAACAATATCAAGAACTCAAGGAAAACAAACAATAACTTAAAGAAAAGGATAAATAACTTTGATTTAAGAGCCAAAGCTCCGATACCAAATGTTAAGAACCTCCAAGGATTAGAACCACGAACCCCAATGATTATGAACCCGTGAATTACTATCTTAGAAACCCAAGAACAAATTGAGTTTCAAAACCCAAGAACCGCTTAAATCAGGATTGCAAGGTATGGTTGATCAAGATCGGAACCTAAAGAAAACTAAGTTCTTTAAACCCTAACCCTTAACACGCCACAAGGATAGATCAATTCCTTGATAAGTGGTTTATGCATTCAACAAGAATTCAAGAATTCAAGCAAATATGCAAAGGAAACAACTACTATAACTTTATCAAAATTGAATTCCCAAACACAACTTAAGGGGCGTTTTATAGCCACCTAACATAATAAACCCTAGTAAAACTATTAACCCTACCGCCACATAAGAAAAATAGGCAATAACATTGTTCTGAACTTAAAGAAGAGATTTCAGCCCAAATATTAGCCCACATTAGTCTTCTTGTATTTGGACTTGCAAAACATTAAATAAAGCCCATTCAGATGTGTCTTTACTTGGGCCTATCCTAGCATGACCAATTGGGCTTCCTTGACTAGCCCGATCTTGCATATAGCCAATTAAGGCTTCTTGTAGCTTCTTGGACCTTGACCTTGTAATTGGGCCTTGTAGCATGCTCAATGGATCCTTAGCTTTATCTTTGGTTTTCTTGTTGTCCTCTCCATCAAATCCATCTTTAAGCTTGGCCATGTCCATATCAACTTTCTTTGATTTGAGGTCACTTTGCGTCGTTGGTTTAGTGTTAACATCAAATTTAGAGGCTGGCTTGATGTCCTTTGATGCCTCACGACCCTTGTTAGGGGGCTGGTTGCTCCCTTTCCATGCAGCACTTCTGCTCTTGGTTTTTAATTGCTTTTCCACCTTTATGGCCATGTGCAACATATCCTCCATCTCTACATAATGCTGCAATTCAATTATGTTAGCAATATCACGATTCAAACCATGCAAAAATCTTGCCATTGTGGCTTCCCTATCCTCATCTATATTGGCTCTAATCATAGCTATCTCCATAGATTGCCAATACTCCTCAACACTCTTACTACCTTGTACTAGATTTTGTAACTTGTTGTACAAATCCCTTTGGTAGTGCGATGGCACAAACCTTTTATGCATAATGCGTTTAACCTCATCCCATGAACCAACTTCGTGTTCCCATGGCTACGACCACTCACCAATTGATCCCACCAAATGGCGGCATAATCCTGATATTCAACAACGGCAAGTTTAACCTTTTTAGACTCACTATAGTTATGACATTCAAAACCCTTTCAACCTTCTTTTCCCACTCCAAATAAACTTCAGGTCACTCTTACCATGAAAAGATGGTATTTTCATCTTAATGCTACCCAAATTAGTGTCAATTTTGGGTTGGAGATTATGTCTGAACCCTTTAGACTCACTTTCTTGGTCATTATCGGAACTATTCCCTTTAGACGTTTTAGGCATATCATTCAATAACCTAGTTAATTTGTCATCTTGTTTTTGAAATTGTTTTGTCATATGTTCTACTACATCTCCTGATGTGTAAGCTAAATTTTCCAAAGTCAATGATGGTTCGGATGACATGGTTAAACCAAAAGACTAGGAAAGAAAACAAAAAAGGACGTGATCAAGTGTTATACTCGGAGATTTCTTATAGTTAAAGGCAAAACAAGAAAGATCACTCCTCACGTGTTTCACTCACGAAAGAATTAAATTCCTTATAGAAATTAAATCAAATTGTTTTAGTAATCACTAGAACAAGTTTTTCACAACCTCTTAATGTTTATTAATTCTGAAGTTCAATAGAACACTCGTGAATCAATAAAACGAATTATAAGCGTGTGAACAAAACAAGCTTACAACTAATCGAACAAGACTCAATTAACCCCAAAAGAAAAGCTTTTTAAGAGAAAACAAACAAAATTACCCAAATCAGAATTATAAGAATGAAGAACAACTCCAATTAATTAAAAGGAATTGCGGAATGAATCAATCAAGAGTCAATTCTTTGAGAACTACCCAACACAAATGGTTAGGGTTAGTTTTCCGTTCCTTCCTTTTTTTTTGAAATCGCTTGGTATGCGGAAATGGGTAGAAATAGTATACTTCCTTTTTATTTATAATGATGCGAACATAAATTGAGATGAACTAGAAGATGGGACTCTTTAATTGAAAAAAATGAACCAACTAACAAGTTTGGCTCACGATACCAAATGATCACAATTCGAACCGGATACGTTCAAACACCAAGATAAGTAATGGTGAGAAAATCAAACGATAAACGCTCTCCCTATTTAAGAGGAAGCACCCTTACCAATAAGTTTGAATTTGTCGTCCCAAGATCTAACTTGAAAGTTTGCAATTGATTATGGAACTAACAAACTTAGCAATAGAACTACTAAGCCCTTTAGTTATAAATAGATGAAGAATGTTCAAACAACTCAAGAAACTAATAAAAAGTTAATTGATTGATCAAACATGTAGATGTGAAACTAAATCAAACAAGTTAATTTAATCTCAAGAAATTCAATAAGGAACACCTTAAGGAATAAGAGTTAATAACTCAAATAAAACTTCCTTGAAATGTATATTGATCTTATGTCCTTTAAATGAAATACATAGCTCTATTTATAGAGTCTTGAAATGATTCTAACCCTAAAAAGGACTAAGAGATAAGCAATAAAGAATCAAACTCTAAAAGACTTCTAATGTGCAGCTGCCTCCTTCTCTAAGCATAAGTGGTGGCTGCCCTAGGGTTAGGTGAGACCTCCAATGCTTCTAGAAACCCTAGTAATGAAGCCAATGCTTCTAGAAACCTAATGTACGTGATGTACTAGAAACCCTAGGAAAGCTGTTGACTTTGATCCCGATCTTTGACCTTGACCTTGTTCCATGACCAGAAGTTTAAGCTTCATTAATAGCAATTAATGTCACTATCTTCAAGGCGTTGTTATCTTCATTAAAAGCACCATCATTAGCCATCTTCAAAACATGCTCCAAGTAAGAATTTAAGGCTTGCTTGAACCTTTTACTCCTTGCTCGTGTCATTGGTCCTCCATAGGCTAGTGGATCCATGCTAGTTGACTTAGATGCATCCTTGGTTGCATCAGTTTGGCTGGTCACTTTGGGATACAAAAGACAATTGATATCTTAGGTGAACACTTTTATTGGCCTAGATCAAAGATGTAATGATGCAATAAAGACAAGAATTACAAATGATCCTTTAAGCTTTCAAGGAGGTCCAATGACAAGTCCAAGTCCAAAAGTATGCAAGAAGCTTTGTTGGGCTTAATTAAAGACATTTGGAGTGTTCAAACACAACAAGGCTCAGTCCAAGATTTAGGATTGCAAAAAGGATCCAAAATCATCAATTTAGTGCAATAAGTTTGGGCTGAACTCATAGGTCCAATAAGATTCATTTGAAGCCTTTTTTTATTTTCATTTTATTAGGTTTTTCTTAAGTTATGGTGTGATTAGTTATCTTTTAGAGTTACAAAATAGATGCACATAATTAGTCATAATTTGGACTTACAAAATGGATGCACATAATTAGTTGTCATTTGGGAGTTACAAAAATGAGTTACATCAATGTAAAAACAGCCACTTTTAATAAGTTTTAAGGGGAATTAAAGGGAAAAACATAGGGAAGCTCAAAAGACATCTATTTAGGTTTCTTTGTCTTGTTTTGGCTATAAATATCAAAGCCAAATCCATTCGTAAATATAGAATTTTGAATGATAATCTTTGTTTGCTCTTTGTGAGTGTTTTTGCTTAAGTTCTTGCATGAACTTTGAACTTATCAAACTATTTTTAGTTTGTGGCGTTCTCTAACCAAAATCTAGTGTTTGATTCATAACTTATCAAATCATACTTGGTTTGTGGCGTTTGGAGTTGAATTCAAGTGCTAGTTTCATTGTTGGAACTAGTTTTTCCTATCTTCACTTGAGGAGATCCTTGGGTTTTGGAATCATCTTGATTGGAGGGTGTTTTCTTGCATTCCATATGTATCATAACTCATTAGTTATTGGGGTGTGTGGTTGCTAAGATGATGATTTCCTATCATTTGGTATCAGAGCTTGCTTCAAGTTGAGGTTTGCTTATCTTTGTGTTTTGTGTGTTATTAAAGTTTCTCATCTTCTTTATTTTTTTTGTGCCAAATTCTTCTTGTTTCAATATTTTCCTTCTAAGTACTCTTTCTTTTCATGAACATCCCTTGGAACTAACCATGTGGAAATGGCACTTTCTCCGGATCAACATGTATCCCTTCACTAGAAACAATGTATCCTAGGAAAGAAATACTATTACACATGAAAGTACATTTTTCCATTTTTCCATACAACTTGTGAGTTCTCAATTTTTCAAATAAATCTCTCAAATGCAACATATGCTCACTTTCAGATTTGCTATATACTAAAATATCATCTAAGTATACGACAATGAACTTATTGAGAAAAGGTCGAAGTACCTCATTCATAAGTCTCATGAACGAACTAGGGGCATTGCAAAGTCCAAATGGCATGACAAGCCACTCATACAACCCTTGTTTCGTTTTGAAAGCTGTCTTCCATTCATCACCTTCTCGAATTCTCATTTGATGGTAGCCACTCCTCAAATCAATCTTGCTGAAAATTTTGGCACCACTCAATTCATCAAACATATCTTGGAGCCTAGGCATAGGAAATCTATATTTGATAGTTATGTTATTGATTGCACGACTATCAATACACATTCTCCATGTTTCTTCTTTCTTAGGCACTAAAAGAGCTAAGACGACACATGGACTAAGGCTCTCACGCACATAACCTTTCTCCATTAGTTCTTCCACTTGCCTTTGCAACTCTTTAGCTTGCTCGGGATTGCACCGATAAATTGCTTTGTTAGAGCAATGGGGCTCCTGGGATTAAGTCAATTGCATGCTCAATCCCACGAAAGGTGGCGATCCTTCGGTGAAATCACTAGGAAATACATCGGAAAATTCTTCAAGCAAATGACTCAAAGACAAAGAGTTAGTGGCATAAGAAACAACATTAGAAATGGGTTTAACAAGAAATACAAACCCTCCTCCCTCCATTGCACACTCTTTTCGAACTCTTTCCTCGGAAATCAGAAATTAGGTCTCCTTTCCACCATAGGTTCAACCTTAGGAGGCAAAGGCAACAATCTAATCTTTTCCACCTAGTGGTAGTAACTGGTATATATTAGAAACACCATTATGTGCGATGATTTCTATCAAATTGCCATGGTCTACCAAGCAAAATATGACATGCACTCATAGGCAATACATCACACCAACGTTCATCATGATAATTGCCAATTGTAAATGAAACTAAAGCTTGTTTCTTGACCTTCAAACCAGTTTCATTATTCAACCAATTCAATTTGTAAGGCTTAGCATGATTTCAAGAGGAAGCTTAAGCTTACTCTTGACAAGTTCGTGGATGCCACATCCGTGCATGATCCTCTATCAACAATCACATGTCTTATCAAGAACCTTGCACCTTGTATGGAAAAGGTTCTCTCATTCTGCATGTCTTTGAGAGGTTCGGAATGTAAGACTCTCCTAACAACTCCACAAAGAGGGTTGTCATTCTCCTCCGCATCATACTCCTCAACATCTTCATTGTTACTTTCAGATTCATAGCCGTAAGAATCCTCCTCACTCGGGTGAATTGTGAGAATATTCCTTTTTGGGCATTCACTAGCAATATGCCCACGTTCTTGGCACTTGTAACAAGTCCTCTTGAATCCTTCTTGCTTAAAACTAGATTTTCCACTTTGAAACTTTGAAGGATTAGTAGAAGAAAGTTGTTTAGAAGAGCTAGAAGAAGACTATCTTCTAAAAGGTATGTATGGTTTATGTGGAGTCTTGGCGACACTTATGATGCCTTAGGCTTCTCTTGTTTCACTTGTGCTTCCACCTTCCTAGCTCACTGTCACAACTTCATCAAAGTAGAAAAACTCATAAGATCTACCTTGTGAGAGATGGGTTTGGACAGCCCTTTAGTGAAACGAGCAATCTTGAGGGCTCCTTCTCTTGCAAGTCACATATCAAGCCTAGCCTCTCAAATTCACGAACATACTCATCAACACCGAGATCGCCTTGAGTTAGTCGAGTTAGCTTGACATATTGATCTTGCTCGTACTCACGTGGTACCAGCGCCTCTCCATTTTCTTCTTGAGTTTCTCCCATGACTCGATCTTTTCTTTCTCTTCTCTTCGTCTCTTGGCTTTTAGATTGTCATACCAAAGCCCGACAAGCTTTGTTAATCTAAGGGCCGACCATCTTACACCTCCTCCTATCATCAAAGTCTTTATAATCAAAGACACTTTCCATTCTTCGAACCCAATCTAAGAAGTTTTCCGGATCACTTGAGCCATCAAATTCAGGAAGTTCCAATTTGAAACTCCTATCTTCTTCTTGAAAAATTCGATAGGTAGGATTCCCACCGGAGCTTCTGTGTTCTCAAGTCTCAACCGTTCTCCGTCTTTAAGGATAGTTCGCAATGGCATCCATCCTAGCTTCATGTTTCCTCAAGTCTCCTTGTAGCTCACGGTTGCTTCATGATGTGACCAACATTTCAGAATTAGACCGATTTATTTCCATTACAATAGCGTGCAATTTTAATCAACCAAGAAAAATATCAAACGGACTTCAAAAATTTTGTAACTTTACAATCACAAAACTCTCAAAGAGAAAAACAATTTAAACTCAAGAAACACTCAAAAATCTTCAGGAACAAGGGAGATCTGAATCAAAACCTTGAACACATTTTTTAAATAGCGTAATCTGTTTTTTTTTGTACGAAACTCACACTCTCCAAAGCCTAAGCTCGTGCCAATTGATGTGGGAAAAGGAATAGGG